>NW_025205167.1:4773-10149 GCF_004010195.1 Chiloscyllium plagiosum | reverse complement strand
GGGGAACAGAGCGACAGGTTTAAAACATTTACGGTGCCCCCAGCGGAGAATTGAGCCCTGTGACAGGAGGGGACACGAACGACGGTACTGTGGAGGACCACAAAATCGAAGGAGGTCCTTCAGCCTTTTGTGGCTGCACTTGTCCAACATAACTGCTTAACGACCTGAATCAAGATTTCCATCATTTAGCACATAGTCTGATATGTCTTGGCATCACAAATTCACATCTGAATTTTTTTTTCAGTTTAGAAGGGTTTCCGCACATATACTGAAACCTTTCTGCCTTTTCCCGAAATCTCTTGGCCCCAGTGTTAGATCCCTCCATCAATTAGAAACGCTTCTTTCAGTCTATTCTATCCATATCCCTCATTATTTTGTACATCTCAGTCGTGTCTTCTCCAATCCCCTCTGCTCAACGACAAACAACCCCAGTCTGTCCAATCTCTACTCATAACTGAAACTCTTTAGCCCAGACAATATCCCATTGAATCTCTCCTGCAATGTTCCCAGTGCGATCACATCATTGCTATACTATGAATTGCAGAACTGCACACAGTAATCTAGCTAGAGCTGAATTAACTGTTTTTTTTCCTATTTTGTTACAGTATGAAGGCGCCGCTGGTTCGGCAGTATTGTTTGCGATCCCTAATTACACAGCGAGCAGTTGAGGCTCAATCGTACTGCAGTGAGTCTAGAGTCACATCGAGACCCGACCAGGTAAGAATAGCAGGCTCCTTCCTCAAAGGACGTCAGTGAACCCGATGGTTTTGTTTTTTCAACAATTGACCATGGATGTATAGGTGTTATTAGATTCGTAATTCCAGATATTTATTGAATCTCAAATCTAACACCTGGCATGGTTGGAGTCAAACCCGGGTCCCTGGTTCATTTGCTTGGTATCTGAGTTAACAGTCCAGTGATAATAGTGCTCAGCCATGGCAGAAAACCCGTGAAACTAATCTTTCTCAATGAAGTCATTTTTCCTCGATATCGTCCTGTGTCATTCTCCTGAGCTTGACCCCCAATAATCGCAAGTCCATATCAGTAAAAGCTGCTGCCTGAGGATTGGCCTCACAACAGCGGTGACCAAATGGATCAACTGGTTTGCAGGTCCCGATGGTGGGGTTGGGGCACGTTCACCCAGCCACATTGACCACAGCAGCACAAACTGAACAGTATCAATGTGAGAGTCAGTGTTAGATTCTGCAGTGCCTTAATGAAATAGGAAATGAGTCCACAACCACATGATGAAAGAGCAGCGCTCCTAAAACTAGTGCTCAGTTAAACCTGTTAGACTCTAACCAGGCGTTGTGTGATTTTTAACTTTGTACACCATAGTGCAACACCGGCATCTCTAAATTAATGACATGGGGGTGTGGGACGGAAAGTTCAGTTAGTGATCGAAGGAGGGAGAGATATCTCTGAGAACGGGTGGATTTGAATTTTGACATATGAAATACAGAGATGTGAGCGAGCAGAATTTGAAGGGAAAAGATCATCACCTTGGAGAAAATTACCATGTTAAAACAACTGATTCCTTTGTGTTTCACAAAAACTGGGGCAGATAGAGAAATTAGTGCCATGACTCGGATTCGAGCTGAGGTTGCTGCGGCCACAACACAGAGTGTTGACCACTATACAATCACGTCATTCCACAGACGAGTACACTGGCAGTGGGCAATAACTACAGTGTCATAGGAAATGGTCGGCAGCGTACCAAATGCACAATATCAGTGCTAAGCGAACAGTGGCAGATATGTAGGAACTCAGAATGGGCTGACCGTTGAATATCGGTTCCCCCAGTGGCTGTGGTGATTCCATCATTAATATGCTGAAGGCTGGGATAATTAGATTTCTCCAAAACATGAAAATCTCCGGGGACAGTGCAGGTGTTGTTGAAATGTATGCTTCAATTGTGATGCAGTTTAACATCGGCTACTTCACCAGTTTCCCCCCACAAGGCAGTAACCACTGCTACCACATAGTCCAAATTCACAGAATCAGAGGAATTGAGTGGCGCAATCAAGAAGATCCAACTGGAAGTCGGGATGGGGATGAGGTCGTACAGATACTCGAGGACTCCAGTGACCCAACCGGTGAATGCACGATATTTCTATAACGTTGGGAATGCTCCTGGTCAAAGGCGGGGCAGAAGGGAATTTTTTTTTCCAGTTTATAGCAATCTATAGTGCATCTTGCTGAGACAGCTGAGTGCCACAACTGGAGCATGGGCGGCTGGTTTGAAGTTTGAAATTGCTTCACAATCACCAACTTGCCTGGAATGAATTGCTTTCACCATTTTCATTTCCAATTGTTTAATATTTCCCTGCAGTCTGCTGCTTTCTTCCTCATGGTTAATTGCATGACTAACTGTTGTATGATCTGCACACTGCTAAATCACGGCCACTACAGGTAAATATGAATCATTGATCTACATGAGAAAACAATGGAAGTCACTACAGGCATGCTTTATAGGTTTGCAGGCGATACCAAAATTGAAGACATTGAGGAAGATTATCTAAGTTTCAAAAGGATCTTATTCCAATGATTCGTTGGGCTGAAAAATGTAATATGGTGTTCAATCTGGATATATGAAAGGTATTGTATCTTGGTACAACAAGTTGCGTAGTGTTGGAGAACACGGAAGCTAGGGATGCAGGTACATAATTCCTTGTAGTTTGCATCACCTACAGACAAGATGATTCAAAGGCATTTAACATACTTCCCTTCATTGTTCAGTCCTTTTTGTATAGTAGTTGGGACGTTATATTGAAGCTTTGCAGGACATTGATGAGGCCTCTTCTGGAATATTATGTCCAGTTCTGGCCACCCAGTTGTAGGAATGATATTCGGCTGGAGCATGTTCAGAAAAGGTATACACGCATTTTGCCGTGTGTGGAAGTTTGACTTATAATGAAAGGCTGGATAGGCTGAGACTATTTTCAGATTTGAGATTGGGGTGCTGGAAAACCACAACAGGTAAGGCAGCATGCGAGGAGTAGGAGAATAATTTTTCACGCAAGTGTCGCTCATCAGGCTCTTCCCCGAAATGTCGATTCTGCTGCTCCTCAAATACTGCCTGACCTGCTGTGCTTTCCCAGCACAACACCCTCGACTCTGATCTCTCATCTACAGTTCTCACTTTCTCCTAGTTGAGACTGTTTTCACTCTAGGCTAGGAGTTTGAACGGCGAGCTGACAGAAGTTTATGAATAATTGAGAGGCAAGTTAGACTTAACGATACCTGCCTTTTCCCAGGAGGGGGTTTTCAAGACGAGAGGGCATATGTTTAAGATGAAAAGAGAGATTTTTTTTTAAAAAAAAGACATGTGAGGCATTTTTGTAGAGAAGGTGTTTTACGTGTGCAATTAACTTGCTGAGGAAGTGATGGATGAGGGTACGTTTGCAAAATTTAATGACAATTGATTCCAAACAAGAATGAGAAAGTGGGATTTTAGAAATTAATTTATTCATGCCTAGTACATCAGTTATTTCCCAGAGGACATTTAAGAGACAATCACGGTATTATCCATCTGGAGTCTCCTGTGGGGCAGTTCAGATGAATATGACAGTTTGCTTCCTGAACTGGCATGAGTGAATCAGATGGGATTTTCCACACAACTGATTCAGGTCATCACGAGAATCTTCAATTCCAGGTACTTATTGCATTCAAACTCCACTATCTGTCATGCCAAGACCTGAACCCTTTGTCTCCAAAATATTACCTAGGGTTTTGTTTAACAACAAAGTAATAAAACTACAAGGGCATTATAACCACTCAATGGGTACAGGAGGAGGCAGATTGCACTAGATTAGTTTGGCAGGATGTTCAGCATGGATTGATTGCACTGACGGGCCTGTTTTCATGCTGTATGACTCTATGATAGACGCTATGGAACAAATAGCTGGTTGGGATTAACAGCAGCATTGACAGCGTAATCGATCACCCGATGGGATATGTAATCGTGCTGGAGTGTCCGGAGATTGTTTTGCTCAGTGATCCCTTCCCACACACGGGACTGGCGAACGGCTTGTCCCCAGTGTTACTGATTCAATGAGTTTTCATTTCTGTAGTTAATTGAATCCCTTCCTGCAGTTCCCACATTGCAATCCCTTCTCTGTGGTATCGGCGTCCTTTTTTCTACACTGGGTGAACGATCCTTTGAAATTATGTCCACACAGATACAAATCCTGTTTTCCATGTTGTGAATGTATTTTCATTCTTTCTTATTTACCCACAGGGTGTGGGTATCACTGGTCAGGACAACATTTAGTATTCGCCCCTCGTTCGTTGCTGTCTGGCTACACCACAAACCTGTTTGCGAGCCCAGCCTCGGGTCTCTGTCTGTGGGCAGTCTGCACATTCTCTGCGTGTTTGTATTTTTGTTTCTCCCTCTGACCAAAGATGTGACAGTTACAGGGATCAACATTGGGAAATGCTTGCTTATGAGATAGGGAATACCGTGGGGTCTGGTGGGATGCGCTTCGGATGGATGTGTGGACTGGAAGGGCCGACTAGACTGCTTCCCCACACTGTGGGGATTCCTGAATTAAGGGTCAGCTCATGTTTTTATTCTGGTTCTAGAGTCTCTCGTAGGCAGGACTGGGTGAAGATGGTAGAATCCCCTGCATAAGGGACACGATTGAATGGGATTGCAGGAAATTAAAGTTATTATCTCTATTCCTGAGGTCAGGCTTGCATTTCAGGTTTTATTCGTCGAACTTTAACATCACCATTTCCGTGTTCCAGTCGCCAAGGATGACTAGTTTAAAATATCACCCCAACACCACCTTCTCCAGGTTGATGTCTTGACTGTGTGGAAGAAATTGATACTGAGCTGATGCAAGCAAATGTAGCTTCCACCGCCAGGGTCGGAAACACAGATCCAAATAGCAAAATCATCTTTTAAACCCACCACTGCAAAGTTAAGGGCTCCACACGCTCCAGTTATGCCACTCAGCTGTCTTAGCAAGATGTACAGGAAATCGCTATGAGAGTATAAACGGGGACAACCATTCCCTTGATCAGGAGCACACTCAACCGAGGAATTACTTGCGCCTCTATACCATCATAGAAGGACAGCACGCTCACCTATTGCATCATTGTGCCAGAGAGTAACTCTGCACACTCATTCCCATTCCCATTTCCGGTTGGTTCTGGGCGGCTGTGCCGATATTGAGCTAAAATGCTATTGAAGCATACCTTTCAACAATATCCTGTCCCCCGAGTCTTTGATGCTTTGTCGAAATCGATAAATCTCATTTTTCAACATTCTCATTCAAGGGATCTCCACAGCCTTTGAGGATATCGAATTGAAAGATTCAGCTCATTCTCAGTTCCAACATTTCTGTCACTGTTCGCTGAGTACTGATATTG
>NW_025205167.1:1418-4703 GCF_004010195.1 Chiloscyllium plagiosum | reverse complement strand
TGCATTTCATATATCAGGATTCAAACACACCTGTTGTCAGAGATTTCTCTGCTTCCCACGATCATTTAACCTCCTTTCCGTCCCTCCCCCCATTTCTCTGAGGCAATGCACAATCAATTACTCTCTTTCACATTCATACTGTTCTGTCTGTACTGCTGCTGCGGTCACTGTTGTTGGGTGAACGTGCCCCAATACCACCATCGGGACCTTCAAACAAATCGATCCATTTGTATACCGTGTTGTGAAATCAATCCCCATGTAGCAGCTTTTACTGACCAGAGACAATTGTAGCGTCAGGCTCATGGAAAATACCCAGGGCAGTTTTTTTTTATTTTAAAAGATGAGTTTTGTGGCTTTCTGCGTTGGTGTTGTGGTAATTTCATAGGACTGAGAATCCAGAGACCGAGGTAATAGTCTGGGTACTCGGGCTTGAATCCCACCATGCCATGATTGTCAAATTTGGATTCAAAAAATATCTGCAAGGAAGAATCTAATGACTACGATAGGTCCATTGACAATTGTTGAAAAAAAATGTTGTAATTTCAGGATGGAATTTGCTATCCTTACTTTGTCTGCCCTGCATGTGACTTCAGACTCATAGCAATATGGTTGAGTCTCAACTGCCCTCTGGGCAATTCGGAATGGGTAATAAATTCTGCTTAGCTAGAATCGCCCTCATACTAATCCAGAAATTTTAAAACAAATGCTCATTAGGCTCAAGCAAGAGCGTTGTGTGCAGTTTTGCAGGTCACATTACAGCAGGGATGAGATCACACTGACAAAATTGCAGGAGATATTTACCGGGATATTGTTTGGTCTGAAGAGTTTCAGTTGTGAAGAAAGACAGGACAGTGAAGTGTTTGTCGCAGTGCAATGGAGATGTAGACAAGACATGATTGAGTTAGGGTATGGACAGGGTTGACTGAACGAGTTTCCCATTGATGGAGAGATCGATTAGCAGGGGCCATAGACATAAGGAGAAAGGCAGAAAAGTTTGAGAAGATGTGTGAAAAAGCAGTATCAGCCAGTGAGTAGTTGGAATTTGGAATACACTTCCTGCATTTTTCAGAGCGACAGAAACTCTTATAGCCTTTATAAATATTCAGTTCTGTACTCGTGATGCCAAGACATATAAGGCTGTCGGATAAGCATTGTGAAATGGGATTCAGTTCATTAAGCAGTTGTTTTTGACAAGCGTGGCCACATTTGGTTGAAGGGCCTCCTCTGACACTCTTGTTCTCGCTAATATAATGGTTAGCGTCCCCGCCTGTCACAGGGCTCAATTTTCCGCTGGGGACAGTGTAAACGTTTTAAAACTGTCTCTCCATTCCCAAGTGCGGGTATTGATACCTGTCCTTCCATTCTCGATGGGGCATATCACACGAAGGACAGTGCTGCCTGACTAAAGGTGGGGAAGGAAAGCAGCTCTCAGGGAGGCAGATTGTCAGTGAACGGCCAAACACGTGACTACTGCAAACTTCACCTTGTGACTGTGTTGGAATGAAAAGCATTTGACAGACTTGCACCGGATTGAAGTATTTACTAGAAGCAGGAAGCTGAGGAAGAAACAACATTAACACATTCAAATATGAGTTCAGAAACATTTCCCGCAGCAGGAATGAAATTTTAAAGGACAGAGTAGCGTTTCGATACATTGAATGTGGGTTCATTTGTTTTGATCAGTTTTACCAGTGTATAAAACCATTAAAAAATGGTTTGCTCAATATGATGGAACATTGTGTCAGTAATTCGCACTGCTGTTCAGAGGGAGGGTTAGGTTGATTGGCAAAGTTAAATTGCCCTCTCGTGTCCAGGGAGTGAATTAAGTAAGTTAGATGAATTAGCCATGGGTAACGCGGGGATAAGATCAGAAGTCACAGGACGTCAGGTTATACTCCAACAGGTTTATTTGAAATCATAAGGGGGAGGGACTCCCCTTCTTCGTGTGAAATATAAGGAAATAGGGAGAGGAGCTAAGTCTGGGTGAGATGCGCTTCAGAGAGTCAACACCGGCTCGCTTGACTGAAATGCTCTTTCTGCACTGTAGGATTCTGTGATGAATCGCTGTCACTCCGAGAATCTATTTTTCAAAATATTTGGAAAGGCAGATTTGGTGACATACAAGGAAAAAAATTCACGATGAGAGAGACAGCGTGTGGCTAGGTAAAGGAGTAGTGGTGTAGTGTAGTCGGTTGGAAGTTGCGGGGAAACAATGTCTAAGTTGGTTGACTTTAAATGTAAAGACATTTCGTGAAGGTGTACAACTGAATAAGATTCGGTTGCAAAAATCTGAATTTTGAAAGGTTTGGCATAATATTCCACCGAAAGCATTGTAAATGGAACTGAGCGGATTTTTATTTTATTGCGATAGGAAGATATTACATAATGAATAGGGAGTGATCAGTTGCTTGGAGATCGTCTTTCTGCTTTCATCACATGCATTAGAGATGTGAGGACAAACACCATGATGTTTGCTCCATTTAACACTCAGTGAAATCTGCCAAAGCAACGAGCTTTTCTGAGAAGTATTCTCCTTAAGCTGAAATAAAGTCGGAAGAAAGTTGAATACAACATTAATCGTTCCAATGAGATAAATCTGAACATTGTCAGGTTGCAGCAAAATTAAAATGAAACGAACAAAACAGCATTTCTTGCAGTTCAATCGAATTCAGGTTCAGCCATATCAGATAGGCCATTGAGCCACACCATCGCCTTTATTTCCCTCTCCATGGCTGCTTCTTCACGTGAGAGAGAAAGTGACTGAAGAAATTATGAGTCAAATGTAGGTGTGAATATGACGTAAAAGTCTTGTTCTCTGTTTCATTCTGACACAGTTCTGACTCAGTGTGTATCAATGACAGCTATTCTTTCTGACCAGCGTGGCTATTTATTGGAATTTGCTGTTATTATAATTCTGGTGAAAGCAGAAACACAATGGTGTGGATTCGATTCCGCTCTGGAAATTTCTCATCCATGACTTTCACCGCATGTAACCTGAATGGGGTGACATGTCACCGCTCCACAAAACGTGCTGAGGAGACCGAGCGATTAAGATATTGGGTTATTATACCGTTGTGCTCTGCATTCACGGGTTCGCGTCACACTCTGATTGCTGACTTCACAAACCGCTCCAGCAGTTTTTCTTTGCACGTCACACCTCTGGTATGCACTTTATCGAGAATCTTGTTCTTGCCCTTCACTGCACGGGAGATTGACGAGCAATCGACACCACATTAATGTCGAAATGAAGAGCGAGAGCAGTCATTCCATTCAATTGTACATTAA
>NW_025205167.1:0-1410 GCF_004010195.1 Chiloscyllium plagiosum | reverse complement strand
GAAAGAAAGAGAAACAGATAAAAAGAGATCGGGAGCACAAGTTTATCCAGTGGGGTTGTTCATGAGTATTTTCACCAAACACTTCACACAATGATCTGATCAGTATTTGAAACAGTCACTCGGAATTGGAACCGCAGAAACGAACCTTTCATTCTTCCACAAATTTCTGCTGTATGTGAATCGTACAACGATCCATCATCCAGCGTGATCACTGACTTGCTAACTTATAAGGTCCACCAACTTTCTTCAGCAATCACAGATTCAGTACACAGCCACATGTACTGTGCCCAGTGTCATTTGTTGCACCCAGGCCACAGCACATTTCTTCTTCCTGAGTTTATGAGGCTTGTTCCTGATCTGTCTGATGTGTTTAATAAACGTTTCCTATCACTTCAGCCCATCCCCTCACAATTCTGAACTTATGAATAAAATAAGGCGTTAGACCAAATGTTACACAAGGTGGAAATATGGTCTGCCCCACCATTCAACTAACTCAGGGTTGATCTGATAACCTTCAACTCCATTATGCTCACTTACCTCGACAAAGTTTCATCATCTTTCTGATTAACTATCTGGCACAGTTTAAAAATACTCAACAACTCAACCTCAACAGTGGGTGCCGCAAAAATGCCACAGACGTTCTGTCCCCTGAGCAAAGAAATTACTCATCATTTCTGAATTAAATAGGCAATATCTAATTCTGAGATTATGTCTATTGGTGCTCTCCTCAGAGCATAGGGCAAGCCACCTGCCCATATCTACCCTGTCAAGATCCTACGAATATTGAACGTTTATAATTGTTATTATGTGATTATAAAGTTCCCCTCCTCCTCCTTTGTTTCAAGGATAATAATCCCAGCCTAACCAATCATTCCACGAAGTTCTACTGTATACAGAATTAGCAACATGTTTGTACATCTGCGCTGTCCCTTACATGTAATGAAGGCAGGTTGAGAGGCGAGGAAAAGGGTTGAAATTTCAGGCGCAGATGGGAATTGGAACTTGAAGTCAGAAAGCGATTAGAATCGTATTGACCCACAGAAGAACCAAATACAGCGAAGATAACTCTGACAAATGAGAATCTAATCATATTCTATTGACATTCAATGGCTTCAATGTAACTGAATTACTCCGTGTAATCATCCTGGGAGCTAGTATTTAGGAGAAATGGAACCTGACCACCCATATAAATAAGTTGACGACAAAAACTTGTCCGCGGGTCGACTTTGATTATTAACTCAACTCTTGTCTCCGTGAAGCCGACATCGTCCACAACGCACAAATTTGATGTTTAACAAAACTTTCTCCATTTGCCGAGGTGGGTGCAGCTTCAATACCACTGAAGGAACTGGGCACCCTCCACGACAATGCAGTCATTTTACGGTATATTGTTCAACACCTGAATATTTA
>NW_025205166.1:0-10149 GCF_004010195.1 Chiloscyllium plagiosum | reverse complement strand
GGTCAGAGTGCACCGGAATGATGGATGGACTGGAGTTTACTGTGTCTTAGGATATCAGCTGTAGAGTATCGACTCAGATTTGCTACTGGTCTAAAATTGGGCGTGTCAGCAGCAGATTATTGCCGTAATTAAGACTGTATTTCATTGCTCAACGTTCAAATAGCAGATGGGATGAGCAAATGAAGTATATTCTGCAGGTGATAATAGTTACATTTGGGAATAGTCAGGGCACGGTGTCAGGAATCAGGTCATGACCAAAAGGAGTACCACAGTTGTGATTCATCTGTTTCAGTGTCACATATTGGCCAGGGATGCGATAGAGTCAGAGGAAGTAAATGGAGTTTGTAGCCATATCACAAGGGACACTGCCCGAAGCAAAGAGGGAGATAGTGAATGAAGAAGTTCACTGATGCAGTTAGTACTGGTATGGAGAGTGAATATCTGGTTTCAGTGTCCCACAGGAATAATTGCAGTGCAAAGCAAGGCAGAGTAAATGACAAAAACGGGAGTACCATCATACATGGTTAACAGAAATAATATCAGAACAATAAAACTTTCAAGGGACACCAACAATAGCCGCGATATGATAATAAATGTATTGAATAATCTAAAGTACATTTCAATCTGCTCTGAGAATGACATCCAACCATAATATGTAAATATTAAGAAAATCCCCAGAAAATCTCATGTTTGAAAATTCCAGTCTAATGTTCTGTGATTCTGATCTCTCCTTCCCCTCCCTCTGGAGCTGCTGATCCCTGTTAGTGGTTTCAGTGATGCTCCAGATCATACTGTGGGATAAGACATTGATCGAAGCCTTTGTATCATTAAAATATGGAAACCCTCCACTGGGACAATTAGAATCCATGGAGGCTAACATGAATCACAATCCCCGAATAAATAGGTTCAGGTAACGCCTTCCTTACTTTTTATGGAAAAGAAAACATTTACACGATCTGGTTGGGATGGATGAGGGTTGCTGAGAAATGGACCATAAATCTTCCAATCGTTTCTAACTTTCTTTCAGGTACGTGGGAGTTATACCAGAACATTGCAGGGATCTATATGTTGCACCCTGTTTATAATAACAAACAGGGATAAAGCAACAGACCAGCTGCAAAAAAATGACTAATTGGGAATGTGTATAGAGACCTTAACACAAGGTAACAATATTTATTGCTCATTCGGTTTGTGTAATGCTGCTTCTGTTGTTAACTGCGCTGTTGTCAAATTATGTGATAATTTCTGTCGCCATGTGCCTTTTCCAGAGTAATAGACGGAGGCTATTCAGCCCACAACTTCCGATTACCACTCGAAGATGTGGAAAGCTGTTGTACTGGCACATTTTGCAAATGGAATCATTCAAAACATAGATAAGTTTGAGGACTAGTTTACTGAGGTTGCATGGGCTGAGGTAAGAAACAGGAAAGTAGAGGTCACATCTGTTGGAATGGACAGGATGGGGAAAGAAACTGCAGGGGATGGGCATAATTGAAATGTGGAGCTTATTCATGGAACAGCTACTGCATGTCCTTGGTAAGTATGCACCTGAAAGGAAATCAGAAAGTGGATGAGCGAGGGAACTGTGGTTTACTAAATAATTTGAAGCCCTTGTCGAGCGGAAGAAGGTGGCGTATGTAAAGATGAGACCTGAAGCCTCAGCGAGGGCTCATTGGGGGTTATAAGATCGTCTGGGGAGTCCTGAAGAGAAAGTTAAGAAGAATCAAGAGGGGACGTGAGACTTCGTCAGCAGGTAGGATCAAGGAAAACACTGAACCTTTTATCGGAAATGAAAGAAGACATGAAGTAAGACCAATCAAGGATAGTAGTGGGATGTTGAAAGTGGATATGGAGGACATAGCAGAGGTGCTAAATGAATAGTTTCGTCGGTATTCATACGTGAAAAAGACAATGTGGTCGAGGGGAATACTGATAGACAGACGACGAGAGGCAACATGACTAAGGTTCACACAGAGGAGGTGTTACTAATTCTGGAATGTGTGAAAGTAGGTAGATCACCTGGGCTGAATGGGATTTATCCTCGTTTTCTTTAGGAAGTGTAGAAGGAGATTGCAGAGCCTTTGGCTTTGATTTTTCTTGTGCCATGGTTAACAGATTGGTACCAAAAAACCTGAAAGTTAGTATCTGTTATCTCCGAGATCAGGGAGGGGAGTAGAGTCATTTCTGGTAATTATAGACAAGTGAGCCTTACTGCTGTTGTGGCAAGGAGCTATAAAGGAGTGAAAGAGAGAGGATCTATAATCACCTACAGCGGAATAATTAGACGAGGATAGTCAACACGGTTTTATGAAAGGGAGGGCGTGCCTCACAAAACTTTTTTTTTTGAGAAGTTGACCAAACAGATGGATGAGTTTAAATCAGTCGATGTGGTGTGTATGGATTTCAGTAATGAATTTGCTAAGATTCACCACGGTAGTCGTTGCAGAAAATACGGAGGCGTGATATTGAGGGTGATTGGCGGTTGAATCAGAAAATTATTAGCTGAAAGAAGATAGAGGGTTGTGGTTGGTGGAAAGTGTTCATCCTGACGCTCAGTTACTAATAGTGTACCGTAGTATCTGTTTTGGGGCAACTGATGTTTGTCATTTTTATAAATAACCCTGACGTGGGCTTGGAATGTTTGGTTAGTAAATTTGTAGATGACAACAAACGTCGCTGGAGTTGTGGATAGTGCTAAAGGCATTTGCAGGGTACAGAGGAACATAGATGAAATGCAGAGCTGCGCTGATAGCTGGAAAATAGAGCTTAATTCTGCAAAGCATGAGTTGATTCACTTTGAAAGGAGTAACAGAGATTCAGATTGGTGAGCTTATAGTAAGATATTTGTTATATGGATGAGCAGCGAGATCTCAATCTCCACGGACATAGAGTCCTGAACGTTGACACTCAGTTTGACAGGGTTGGTAAGAAGGCGTACATTATTGGTAGAGGGATTGAGTTTCAGAGCTATGAGGTCATGCTTCAGCTGTACAAAATTCTGATGTGTCTGCACTTGGAGTATTGCTTATCATTCTGGTCGCCACATTATAGGAAGGACAGAGAAGCCTTTGAAAGGGTCCAGAAAAGACTTACTCGGATGTTGTCTGGTTTGGAGGAAAGGTCTTACGAGTAAAGGCTGAGGGACTTGAAGCTACTTTCATTAGACAAACTGATGTTGAGAGTTACTTAGTTGAGATAATTAAATGATCATGCGAGTAAAAGGGTGGACAGTGAGAGATGTTGGCATCGGATGGCGATGGAAATCCTGAAATGACTTAGCTTTAAAATGAGGTGTGAAAGATGTGGGACAAACGTCAGAGGTAGTTTCTTTACTCACAGCGTAGTAATGGCGTGGAACGCCCTGCCTGCAAAGGTAGAAGTCTTGCCAATTTTCAGAGCATATGCATGGTTATTGGATAGACATGTGGATCTAAATGGGTTACAATGGGTTGGATTGTCTTCAGCTTGGTACCATCGAGGGCCTAAGGGCCTGTACTGCGCTGCAATATTCTGTGTTCTAATTATTCCTGCAGATGTATGAGTGGCTACTGACTCAACACCTCGGCTGAGGAGTTTGTGATTCTGTAAATGAGAAAGGAGGCACCTTCATCAGATACAGTTAAAAAAAAAACACTGCTCATAAACCACCGGTTGATGTGTTATTTAATTTCTCAGGCCTGTTCCAGAGGGATAGGAAGAGGTCATCCAGCTTCTGAGTTCTGTTACAGAGCGATAGAAGATGACCATTCGGCCGTGCGAGCCTGCTACAGAGCAACAGGAGGCCATACAATTTCTTGAGTCTGTTGCAGAGGGTCAGGAGGAGGCAATTCTCTCTCTCGAGTCTGTTATGGGGAAGGGGCAAAGGCCATTCAGCCTGTCGAGTCTTTTACAGAGGGGCAGTAGGAGGCCCTTGAATGACTCAAACCTGTTCAAGAGGGACAGGAGGAGGCCATTCAGCCTCTCAGCCTTTTCCCGAAGGACAAGAGATACGGGCCACTGCAGCAGACACCTGGAACTGACAACCGGTAGCGGCATATTGAAGGACAGTCAGCCTCTCAACCCTACTACAGAGGGACTGGATGCGGCCGTTCAGCCTCTCGAACCTGTTACAGAGGGGCAGAGAAAAGCCATGCAGCCTCGCGAGGTTGTTACAGAGGGGCAGGAGGAGGCTATTCAGCTTCTCGAATCTGGTACTGAGGGACAGGAGACAGCCATTCAGCCTCTCGAGCCTGTTACGTCGGCAGTGGATACGACCATTCAGCTTCTCCAGTCTGTTACAGAGGGAGTGAATGAGGCCATCAGCCTCTCGAACCTGTTACAGGGAGACACGAGAAGACCATTCAGCGTCTTCACCCTGTTGCAGAGGGGATGCAAGAAACTTTTCAACTTTTAGAACGGTATAGATTGACTGTAGGCAACTATTCAGCTCCTCGAGCCTGTTAAAGACTGACTGGAGGCGACCAATCAGTCTCTCAAGCCTGTTACAGACAGCCTGGAGGCAAGCATTCAGCCTCTCGAGCCTGTTGCAGAGGGACAAGAGCAGACCATTCATCCACTCATGCTTTTTACACAGGGGCAGGAAGAGATCATTCAGATTTTCGAGTTAGTCACCCAGTAACTATTGTTTTAAAAATGTTTTGATAAAGGAGACGCCTGCTCCAAACGTTAAAGTCCTAAATTGGATCAAGTCCAATTTTGACAGGGTTCAGCAAACACCTTGAAAGTCTGATTGGGAAACGGTATTCTCAGGTCAAGTGATAGTTGGAAAATGGAAAGCCATCAAAAAGTAGCCTGTGACAGTCCATAGACAACGTGCTCCTATTCGTCAGACGAGCAATACTGGTAAGTGCAAGGAGTGCTGGATGAGGAGCGATATTGATGTATTGGTCAATCAAACGACGGAGGCTTATGTCAGGTAAACAGAGTTGCGATCGAGTGAATCCCAAGAGGAGCATACGGGCAGTAGGAGTGCAGTCAAGAGGGAAATCAGGGCGTACAAAAAGCGACATGAGATGGCTTTGGAAATAGGGTTAAGAAGGAAACGAAGAAATTCTACTTGGACTTTAAGGCAAAAGAGTAACGACAGAGGAAATGTGGGTCCTTAAAGATTAGCAAGGCTGTCTATGTGTGGAACAGCAGGAGATACGTGAGATATGAAACGAGTATTTCCCCTCAGTATTTACTGTAGAGAGGGTTATAAGAGTGAGAGAACTTGGATAAATATATGTTCGTGTCTTGAAATGTGTCCATATTGCAAGGAGAAGTGCTGGCAATCTTGAAACGCATAAAGTTGGGAAATCCCTGGGATCTGATCACTTGTATCCCCAAACATTCTAGCAAGCTAGAGAAGTAATTGTTAAGCCCTTTGCTGATGCCTTTGGGTCATCGATTGCCTTGGGTGAGGTGCCAAAAGTCTTCGGAGTGGCTAATGTAGTGTCATTTTTTAAGGAAGTAAGTAAAATCGAGGCAACTATCGACTCGTGAGCCTGACTACAGTGGCGACTCAGTTGTTGGAAAAGATTCTCAGGGAAAGCATATATATGTATTTGGAAAAGGGCAGAAATGAAGAGGGTTTATGCTTGGGAAATCGTATCTCATTAACTTGATTGGGTGTATTGAAGAAGTGATGAAGAAGATTGATGAATGCAGAGCCGTGGATATTGTCTTTATGTCAGTGAGGCTTTCGACAAAGTGCTAGGTGGTAGACTGGTTAGCAAAGTTAGATCGCCTGGAATCCACGGATAGCTAGCCACATTTGGATACAAAATAAGCTTGAAGGTAAGAGACAGAAATTGGACGTTTGAAATTTGTTTATTAAACTGGAAGTCTGTGACCAACATTGTGCCACAAGGATCGGTGCTACGTCCATTGCTTTTTGTCATTTTGTAAATGCTTTCGATATCATTATACAAGGTAGTGTTATCAAGATTGTATGTAATTCCAAAAATAACAGTGTGGTTGACAGTGAAAAAGGCTATCTCAGAGTAAAACCAAACATTGATTAGAAGAGATGAGGAGTGGCCTATGACATTTATTTTAGATAAATGTAACGTATTGCATTTTTGCAAGGCAAATCAGGGCAAGACATACAGGTAGGATTCTGAGGAGTGCTCCCAAAAAAAAAACAGACGTTCATGGAAATGATAGAATCCCTGCGATGTAGAAATAAGTCATTCGGCACATTGAGTCCACAGTGATTCTCTGAGAGCATCATACCAGACACACCCCTACCAGGTCTCTGTGACCCTGCATTTACCATGGCTAGTCTACTTAGCCTAGACATCCGGGTCCAGTCAACTTAACTAGCACATCTTTGGACTCTGGGAAGAAACCAGAGTGTTACGGCAAGGCGTTAAACCTTTCTGCTAAGTAAACCAACACACAGAAATGTTCACCTCACATCGTAATCTGTTAAAATATGAGTGACAGGCAACTACCCAAATTTCACTACTTAAGAAAAAAAATATCAATTTTATTCTTTAGCTATGAAAATGAACATTAAACAAGTAATTACATCCCTAAGCCTCTCTTGTCTAAAAGATGCACTATCTACCCCCAACTCTATATCAATGTACTGATTCAATAAAGTGCCTATTAGATTTATAGCAAAACAATTCCAAAATCGACAGCGGCTATCGGATCTCGTGTGGATTCTCCTCTGTTTGCAAATCGTCCTGGGTCGTCTTTGGTGTACTGCAAAGGTATTTCAGTTGAAACAGATACCTTTTTTGACAAACCTTTCGAGCAGTCTGCCTGACAATGGCAGGTGGTGCTCTTTCTCTGGCGAACTGTCAAAAATGCCTCCATTTCATATCCAAAATATCCGTCGACTCATTGGTTCACTGTTGTCAAACAGTGAAATTAAAATTCGAATGGATGTAGTATCTTGTGGCAAATTTAAACTGATTGGTTACATTCGAACTGTTGTGAAAAGAGCTTATCTATCTAGTTTACAGGACAAATTTTACATCTTCGAATTGTCCAGTACACTTTCTAACATGACACGTTATTGCTAGCTTTCACTCTCTTTTAAAGTTGCAGTGCATGCCTCCGACTTCACACCAGGAGCATTCAAATGAAACCCAAGCAGACATGGGGACCATGTGCAAACTCCACACAGATAGCCTTCCAAATGTGGAATCAAACCTAGAGCCCTGCTGCTTTGAGGCTGCAATGCTAACCACTGAGCCACCATGTCGACTTGTGGGTCAGTTTTACAGTTCTTTGAAGGGGCTGCCGCTGGTAGACAGGGTATTGTAGAAGGTATTCGCTACACTGGCCTGTATTGTTCAGTGTTTTGAATTTTAGCTTTTGGATGACGTGTTGCAGCTGTACACGACATTGGTTCAGCCACTTTTGGACAATTCCTTTATGGACAACAAATTGACAAACCATGGAGGTCGACAAAAGAATGGGAATAGTCGGATGTGCCAGCATTTGGAGGGTTCAATAGCAGGAATGCGAGCAAAAAATAAAGGCATTGCCAGCACAGCTAAAATGATTAGTTGCATCACATTCTCAATCCACCTCACTGCACCAGCCCAGCCAATATAAACCCAGTCGTGATCCCTGTTCAGCACAGAACAGAGTGCACACCAGGCTAGTGCACTTTTAAATATGATGTACAATCTACCCAGAGTGGAAAGCTACGCAGACAGCAACAGTACATTGAATTATAAATCCAGATTATATCTCTGATCAGGGTGTTACGCTGTGTCCAAAACCCTAGGTCGGTAACGTTGTATTAGACGGCTGCCCAGCGTGGGAAACCTGAAGCGTCTGCTGGAAGTAACAGGACATGCAGCACCTATTGATATACAGTTCCATATATCTAATGTGCCATGACAAGAAATGCTGTGGTTTTGAAACTCGCTGCCAGAGAGAGATGGTGGGGGAATCATCTGAAATACCAAAAATGAAAATAGTTTTCATTTTGACCTCCAGTCATCATGTCTGGAGGTAAGCATTAATGCCCTGACACCTCTGAATATTCCGTGATCCCTTGCATTGTATCCACATTTCAAAGACCAATGGACACAATGATAAGCATTCTGAAATCGGATCTGCCCTGCACAGTTAAGACCGAGCATGACATATAAGGGGCAATTGCACAACAATTTGTCAGTAGGACACGGGGTCCTGGTTGGATGGGCTAGTACAGAAGAGGACAATTCTCTTGCCAGAGGAAACCACAACAACCGATCCACAGAACATGATCGGAGCTCACTACCCGGTTCAGTAAAGTGTCTGCGATCTGAAGATATGTCCAGAAATACAGGACAAGCTTCAATAACCTTCCCCATACTGTCAGGCTTAGTGTGACCGTATCTCTCTGCTGCCTCATACTCAATACATGTCTGTTATAACACTTAGCCCGAACAACGCTCATGCTCAAGCACACTTGCTACTGCATGCAACACCTTCCCCAGCTGTTGCTCTCTCTTTCTCCTCCTCTCTCCCCGCCACAGGACTCCCAAAATAAATAACACTACAGGGCGACAATACAGTGAATTGACTCCTTTCAGACACCTCACTATTTCCCGCCCACATACAGCGGCATTAACAGTAGTGCCACCCACTCTCAACCTCACTCACTCCCTGTCTTTCTCCCATTCCAGGTGAAACAGCTTATAATAGGACAAATAGAACCAAGCTGGGTGGTGGAATGCCCCCGATATCCGTTCCCCATTCCCCTGCCCTAGCCACGCGGGGAGGACCCTGGCATGAGCCATATAAGATCAGGATCACTCCTGTTGAGATTCTGAAACATCCAAGTCCCACCAACCGACGAAGGTACAATATTCAGAGAAGGGATATTTTCAGTTTCAAAGCAATGTCTGTTCCGTTTCCTCCTGATATAACTTAAAAATCGTGGCCTGGATGCGATCTCCCTTTTGTGTTGAGCTGGTAAAAATGGAACTCCACGGTCTCGGAAAGCAGGAGGGTTGGCTCACAACACTTCGCTTCCACCACCTCACAGGAAGGAAGCGTGGAGGTTCCGTCCTTCACCACCTCGTGAAAATAGTTCAGATACTGAAACTAATCTATGATATTTACTGCTCTCCCCATTTGTCCTGACATCTTCAATAATCTGTGCTCCTATACACCAAGCTGAAAATGTGTTGCTGGAAAAGCGCATCAGGTCAGGCAGCACCCAAGGAACAGGAGGATCGACGTTTCGGGGATAAGCCCTTCTTCAGGAATGAAGGGCTTATGCCCGAAACGTCGATTCTCCTGTTCCTTGGATGCTGCCTAACCTGCTGCACTTTTCCAGCAACACATTTTCAGCTCTGATCTCCAGCACCTGCAACCCTCACTTTCTCCTCCTATACACAAAGGGTCGTCTGTTCCTACACCTCCTTTATAACTGCACAACCTGTTTTAAAATGTCTTTCAATTTTCTTCCTGTCAAAGTGCATCACCTCTCTCGGTTCTGCATTGACCCTCATCAGCCATATACCTGAACACTGCACAAACTTGTTACCGTAACTGTTGGAGTTCCACACAGTCCTCCACAAACTTATCCAGGCTTGGTATCTGCAAGCATCGAAATTTCATTCGAAAAACACCCACACAGAACAACTGAAATAGTGATACACTCACTCGTGTGGCCAAGTGAAATACTGAAACACTCACGACAGAGCAAATGAAACATTGACCAACTGCCCATGGAGCCCGTCAAATAATGACAAGCTGCCAACTGAGAAACAAAAATAATGACAGGAAAGAAAGAGAGCGAGTGACATGGTGACGAAGTTACCACGAAGCATGAGAAATGCTGACACACGCCTGATATCATCATACTAATGTGTGTCTCCGTGCATCTACATTCCTGCATGCTGCCAGCTTGGACCATGCTATGAGCTGCAGTCCTCTCTCTCTCTGACTGAATCCCGGATTGTATTTACCTGCACTGCCACTTGTGCAATGGCATGAGGAGGCCATCAGAGGCTAGTATGTTGTCACTTAAACCACCACCAAGACGGTCAGACCTCATACGCATGCACACACACATCACACAAACACACACGCGCACACGCACACACAGCTGTTGTTGAGTGGCTTGAATTGCGCTGAGTGCCCTCACAATGGAAAATGTCCACGTTCAGAAGTGTTTATACTGCCTCTGCAATGTGGAAATGAATTGTC
>NW_025205165.1:7823-10147 GCF_004010195.1 Chiloscyllium plagiosum | reverse complement strand
CACTCCAAGGTCTATTTGTTCAGCAACATTCCCGAGGACCTTACCATTAAGTGTATAAGTCCTATATATTTGTGTGTGTGTGTGTGAGTGAGAGACTGTGTGTGAACATGAGCTTCTGAGAGTGTGACTGTTTGTGTAAGCTGTTGTTTGTGTATATGAAGGTGTGTACGTGAGCGTGTGTCTCTGTGTCTGCATGTACATGTGTCAGTCTGTATATGTGAGTCTGTGTGCCTGTATCTATGCATGGATTTGTGTGAGAGAAACGTGTGTGGATGTGATAAATTCTGCATGAACAAACTATGTGCGTGTGTGTGTGTGAAAGTGTCCATGGGTGTATGTCTTTCAGTGTCTCTGCATCTGCTCGTCAGTGTGTATAATTATGAGACTGGTCATTGTGTGTATATGTGTGGCTGTGTATTTGACTCCATGTGTGTCTGTATCTATGCATGGATGTCTGTACGAGTATCTGAGTGTCCCTATGTCTGCTAGTCAGTGCGTCTGTGTGTATAAGCTGGAATGAGAATTAGAATTAATTTGATTGTCACATGTACTCAAGTGAATACATTGAAAAGTTACGAGGGGCCACTCACGGAGCCATCTTAGGTACAAAGGTTCCAAGGGACAGATTCTTAAATACAAATTCTTGTGGTAGAATAACAATAGAAAAGTAAAGAAATGAGAAGACCAGCATTATTGACCATCAGAGAGACTGTGTCAGTTTGTGTGTGCCTGTGTGTGTGTATCTGAGTGTCTCTATGTCTGCTTGTCGGTGTATCTGTGTGTATAAGTGAGACCCTGTCAGTGTGCCTGTGTGTGTGTGCCTGTGTGTGTGTATCTGAGTGTCTCTATGTCTGCTTGTTGGTGTATCTGTGTGTATAAGTGAGACCCTGTCAGTGTGCCTGTGTGTGTGTGCCTGTGTGTGTGTATCTGAGTGTCTCTATGTCTGCTTGTTGGTGTATCTGTGTGTATAAGTGAGACCCTGTCAGTGTGCCTGTGTGTGTGTCTGTGTGTGTATCTGAGTGTCTCTATGTCTGCCTGTCAGTGTATCTGTGTGTATAAGTGTGACACCGTGTCAGTGTGTCTGTGTATGTGCATCTGAGTGTCGCTATGTCTGCTTGTCTGTGTATCTGTGTGTAAGTGTGAGACTGTGTCAGTGTGTCTGTGTGTGTGTGTATCTGAGTGTCTCTATGCCTGCCTGTCAGTGTAACTGTGTGTATGTGTGAGACTGTGTCAGTGTGTCTGTGTGTGTGTGTATCTGAGTGTCTCTATGCCTGCCTGTCATTGTAACTGTGTGTGTATAAGTATGACACTGTGTCAGTGTGCCTGTGTCTGTGTGTGTGTGTATCTGAGTGTCTCTATGCCTGCCTGTCAGTGTAACTGTGTGTATAAGTGTGACACTGTGT
Source organism: Chiloscyllium plagiosum (assembly GCF_004010195.1). Classification (NCBI taxonomy): domain Eukaryota; kingdom Metazoa; phylum Chordata; class Chondrichthyes; order Orectolobiformes; family Hemiscylliidae; genus Chiloscyllium; species Chiloscyllium plagiosum. The sequence goes on along the minus strand of NW_025205165.1, from coordinate 8,744 downwards.
CAGCATGCCTGTGTGTGAACGTGTGAGGCTGTGTGTCCATTGGAGCAAATCTGAGGGAGGCGTGGGCTGAATTTTAGCTGCAGCCGTGTCGCGGTGAGAGGTGTTAGGGTCTAACATGGGGACGACAATGTGATATTTCCCATGCGCCCTGCTGCAGGGGGAGGGGTGCCCTGTCTCACATGGCGTGACCTGGAGGGGGTGGGGGGAGGGGCAGGCGAATGGCAAATCTAATGCTGTCCCACCTTTCCCTCTGTCACCTTCCCTCTCTGTAGCAGGTAACCTACCGCGTCATTCAGGTGACCGATAGCCCTCTGGACGCTCAAAGCGATGGCACAGCGGCAGTGAGCGTACTGGCCACAACTCCTGGATTTTCACCCACATCCCAGGCCGTGACGCAGGTAATGGCACCTCCCCGAATCGGGAATGTTTGAATGTGGGGGGGGGGGGGGGGGGGATTGCGAAGGAAATGGGACCGCATGGCGGGGTTGGCGACTCAGGTTAAATCTTCACGGGATCCAGCTAATTGGATCCAAAAATTGGCCAGCCCCAAAATGGGCAGCCCCAGCGGCCACGTGGATAAAGGCACTGGCCTGCTAAGCCTGGGATTGTGGGTTCACGTCCCATCTAGGGTGTCAGACTCTTCATGGCTTGTCCTTTGTCAACGGGGGGGGTGGCACGGTGGGCTCAGGGGTTAGCACCACTGCCTCAGGGCGCCAGGGACCCAGGTTCGATTCCAGCCTCGTGTCACTGTCTGTGTGGAGTTTGCACGTTCTCCCCGTGTCTGCATGGGTTTCCTCCGGGTGCTCCGGTTTCCTCCCACAGTTCAAAGATGTTCAGGTCAGGGTGGATTGGCCATGCTAAATTACCCCATAGTGCTCAGGGATGTGCAGGTTAGGGTGGATTGGCCATGCTAAATTACCC
>NW_025205165.1:0-5845 GCF_004010195.1 Chiloscyllium plagiosum | reverse complement strand
GTGTTGTACGCTGCTATCGCTCTCAGTGCGAATACATATTAATATCAATTGGAGTTTTAAGATGGAGTCAGATGGATTTGGATTTGGATTTCTGTTCTATGGAGGGTAACGGCTCTTCAAAAAATATCCTTCAGAAAAGTAACCCAGTTCCAAGAAAGCGCAAAACTAATTATCAGCTTAACCCGTGCTGTTAATTATTGAAGGGCTTACAGTGTACAGAAACAAAAACAAACCATCAAAGGACACCGGTACTTTTAACTTGAATTCAGTTCAGCCCAATAAACTTCCGGTTTCAGCCTGGCGAAAGTAATCCAGTTTTCAGTTTAAATGAACAGCTTTAACCTGGCACATCGCCCAACTGGGGTCCAGGCTGTGAGAGCTTGGGGAGAGGTTGCCAGACTGTCAGACCAGAAAGGGTGTTCGGGCCATCAAAACTGGGCAGAAATCTGAAACAGTTTCAACAAAGAGGGAGGCTTGGAGAACAATCAAAGTTTAGATTAGATTAGATTACTTACAGTGTGGAAACAGGCCCTTCGGCCCAACAAGTCCACACCGACCCGCAACCCACCCAGACCCATTCCCCTACATTTACCCCTTCACCTAACACTACAGGCAATTTTAACATGGCCAATTCACCTGACCTGCACATCTTTGGACTGTGGGAGGAAACCAGAGCACCCGGAGGAAACCCACGCAGACACGGGGAGAACGTGCAAACTCCACACAGACAGTCGCCCCGAGGCTGGAATTGAACCCGGGTCCCTGGCGCTGTGAGGCAGCGGTGCTAACCAACGAGCCACCGGGTTGGAAGCTAAAAGGCAGGATGGGCAGAGTAGTAATCTCAGGAATGCTACCGGTGTCATGGACTAGTGAGACAAGGAATATGGAGCGAGTGCAGATGAAGATGCAGCTGCAGGGCTGCTGTAGGAGGGAGGGCCTCAGATATGTGGATCATTGGGATACCTGCTGGGGAAGGTGGGCTCTGTACAAGGAGATGGGGTTGCAGCTGAACTGGAGGGGTACCAATATCCTGAGCGGGGGGGTTTGCTAGAGCTCTTTGGGAGGATTTAAACTAGATTGGCGGGGGAGGGGGTGGGAACCGGAGCTACAGATCAGAGGAAGGGCTAGGTGGTGAATTAGGCAGGTATGCAGAGGGTCCGTGAGGAGGGATAGACAGTTATTCGGGCAAAGTTGCAGTCCGTGTGAAGGGTTGAAGTGTGTCTGTTTTAATGTGACAAGTGTCTTGAATAAGGGTGATGATCTTAGAGCACGGATCAGTACTTGGAGCTACAGTGTTGTGGCCATTACAGAGACTTGGATAACACAGAATGGCTGTTGGATGTTCCGGGGTTTAGATATTTCAAAAGGAATAGGGTGGGAGGTAAAAGTGGTGGGGGAGTGGCGTCGCTGATCAGGATAATAAATCAGCAGCCGAAAGGGAGGTTGTCGAGGAGGGTTTGTCTACAGAGTCATTGTGGGTGGAAGTCAGAAACAGGAAAGGAGCAGTCACTTTATTGGGAGTTTTCTACAGGCCCCCCCCACCCCCAATAGCAACAGAGACACAGAGGAGCAGGTTGGGAGGCAGAGTTTGGAAAGGTGCAGAAGTTAACAGGGCTGTTGTCATGAGGTGACTTGAATTTCCTAAATAATTTGGATGGAGCAGATTTTATCAGGTGCGTCCAGGAAGGATTCCTGATTCAATATGTAGATAGGCTGACTAGAAGGGAGGCCATATTGGATTTGGTGCTTGGCAACGAACCAGGTCAGGTGTCAGATCTCTCGATGGGAGAGCACTTCGGTGACCGTGATCACAACTTCCTGACCTTTACTCTAGTCGTGGAGCGGGATAGGAGCAGACAGTATGGGAAAGTATTTAATTGGTGGGAGGGGGAATTACAATGCTATTAGGCAGGAACTGTGGAGCATAAATTGGGAGCAGATGTTCTCAAGGAAATGCACAACAGAAATGAGGAGTTTGTTTAGGGAGCACTTGCTGCGATACGGGATAGGTTTGTCCCACTGAGGCAAGGAAGGGTGAAGGAACCTTGGATGACAAGGGATGTGGAACTTCTAGTCAAGAGGAAGGAGGAAGCTTACTTAAGGTTGAGGAAGCAAGGACCAGACAGGGCTCTAGAGGGTGACAAGGTAGCCAGGAAGGAGCTGAAAAATAGACTTAGGAGAGTTCGAAAGGGGGCCTGAAAAAGCCTTAGCAGGTTGGATTAAGAAAAACCCAAAGGCATTTTACACTTATGTGAGGAACAAGCGGATGGCCAGATGAAGGGTAGTGGAGGGAACTTGTGCCTGGAGGTGGGAGGGTCCTTTAATAAACACTTTGCTTCAGTATTCACTACTGAGAGGGACCTTGACGTTTGTGAGGACAGTGTGAAACAGGCTGATATGCTCACACAGGTTGATGTTAAGAAGAAGGATGTGCTGGAAATTTTGAAAAACATGAGGATAGATAAGTCCCCTGGGACTGAGAGGGACCTTGACGTTTGTGAGGACAGCGTGAAACAGGCTGATCTGCTCAAACAGGTTGATGTTAAGAAGAAGGATGTGCTGGACATTTTGAAAAACATGGGGATAGACAAGTCCCCTGGGCCAGACATAATATACCCAAGGTTTATGTGAGAAGTGAGGGAAGAGATTGCTGCATCTTTGGCTATGATCCTTGTCTCCTCACTGTCCACTAGAGTAGTACCAGATGTTTGGAAGGTGGCAAATGTTATTCCCTTGGTCAAGAAAGGGAATAGGTATAATCCTGGGAATTACAGACCAGTCTTGCATCAGCGGGTGGGCAAATTATTGGAGAGGATTCTGAGAGGCAGGATTTATGATTATTTGGAAAAGCATAGTTTGATTAGAGATAGTCAACATGGCTTTGTGAGGGGCAGGTTATCCTGAATTCTATGAGGATGTGACAAAACACATTGATGATGGTAGAGCAGTGGATGTGGTGTACATGGAGTATCCCCATGATACACTCATTCAGAAAGTAAGGAAGCATGGGATACAGGGAAATCTGGCTGTCTGGATACAGGATTGGCTGGCCCATAGATGACAGAGGGTGGTGGTAGATGGAACGTATTCAGCCTGGAGCTCCGTGACCAGTGGTGTTCTGCAGGGATCTGTTCCGGGACCTCTACTCTTTGTGACCTTTATCAATGACTCAGATGAGGAAGTGGAAGGGTGGGTTCGTAAGTTTGCTGATGACACGAAGGTTGATGGAGTGGTGGATGGTGTGGAGGGCTGTTGTAGGATGCAACGGGACATTGATGGGTGCAGAACGAGGCTGAGAAGTAGCAGATGGAGTTCAACCTGAAAAAGTGTGAGGTTCGTAAGTTTGCTGATGACACGAAGGTTGATGGAGTGGTGGATAGTGTGGAGGGCTGTTGTAGGATGCAACGGGACATTGATGGGTGCAGAACGAGGCTGATGGAGTTCAACCTGAAAAGTGTGAAGTGATTCACTTTGGAAGGTCGAATTCGAATGCAGATTACAGGGTTCAAGGCAGGATACTTGGCAGTGTGGAGGAACAGAGGGGTGTTGGGGTCCATGTCCAGAGATCCCTCGAAGTTGCCAGCTAAGTTGATAGGATTGTTAAGAATGCGTATGGCATGTTGGCTTTCATTAGCAGGGACTTTAAGTTTAAGATCCGTGAGGTTATGCTGCAGCACTATAAAGCCCTGGTTAGACCACACTTGGAATATTGTGTTCAGTTCTGGTCGCCTCATTATAGGAAGGATGTGGAAGCTTTAGAGAAGGTGCAGAGGAGATTTACCAGGATGCTGCCTGGACTGGAGGGCATGTCTTATGAACAGAGGTTGAGGGAGCTAGGGCTTTTCTCTTCAGAGTGAAAAACGATGAGAGGTGACTTGATAGAGGTGTACAAGATGATGAGAGACACAGATAGAGTGGATAGACAGAGACTTTTTGCCAGGGTGGAAATATCCATCACTAGGGGGCAGAATTTGAAGGTAATTACAAGGAGGTTTAGGGGAGATGTCAGAGGTGGGATAGTTACTCAGAGAGTGGTGGGTGCTTGGAATGTAGAGTCAGCTACACTAGGAACATTTAAGTGACACTTCGATGGAGGGTATGGAGGTTAGCTTGATCTTAGAGTCGGATAACAGGTCGGCACAACATTGAGGGCCGAAGGGCCCGTACTGTGCTCAATTGTTTTATGTTGTATGTCCTTGGTGAATACTTAGTGAACTACCTAATGACCCAAAGGACCTGTGATTATACTGTATGACCCTGTGGTATTGTTGGGAATAAGGTCAAAGTTTAAGCTGATTTCTAATGGACTGACATATATGTACGAACAGCTTTCAGTCGCGATATTCTTCTGCGTAATAGGCTTTTCCTGTTTAATTATCGCGAGTTGGCAGCATTGTGTGAATGTATTCAGTCACTATCCACCTGGGTAATTCTCAACAAAACTTGAACTCGATCAAGCCAGTTTCTGTATCTAACCCCGTGCTGTCCCTGTCCTGGGAGTGTTTGATGGGGGACAGTGTAGAGGGAGCTTTACTCTGTATCTAACCCCGTGCTGTCCCTGTCATGGGAGTGTTTGATGGGGGCAGTGTAGAGGGAGCTTTACACTGTATCTAACCCTGTGCTGTCCCTGTCCTGGGAGTGTTTAATGGTGGACAGTGTAGAGGGAGCTTTACTCTGTATCTAACCCCGTGCTGTCCCTGTCCTGGGAGTGTTTGATGGGGGATGATGTAGACGGTAGTGAGCAATGCAGATGATGGAGATCCAATTTGAGCATGGTGCTGGAAAAGCGCAGCAGGTCAGGCAGCATCCGAGGAGCAGGAGAATTGATGTTTCGAACATAATCCCTTCATCAGGAATGAGACTTGTGGGTCAGGGAGGCTGAGAGATAAATGGGACAGTGCCAAGATGGAGGCTTGTGACTGGGTTAACGTGGGGGGGAGGGGAAATGAAACTGTTGAAATCCACATGTATCCCGTGTGGTTGCAGGGTCCCAAGGCAGAATGTGAGGCGTGGCTCCTCCAGGTGTCGGGTGGATAGGGTTTGGAGGTGGAGGAGGCCCAGGACCTGCATGTCCTTGAGGGAGTGGGGTGGGGTTGTTGAAGTGTTCAGCCACAGGGCGGTGTGGTTGGTGGGGATGATGGTTGTGGACGGGAGATCCCCAGGAGGTGATGAGGTTGTGGATGGTCTGGGAGATGATGGTCAGTGCTGGGGAGGTGAGGTTGTGATCAAGGGGGCAGGAGGAGGAGATGTCTGCGAGTTGGCACCTGGCTTCAGCAGGCCGATCCCACGCTATCCCCTGTGTCTGGAATATTCCGGTCAGCAGCTGAGACTGGGTTACTGAGGAGTTAATCGCCACTTGACCGAGTGAATCAGCTGACAGTTATTTCTCCTGCACGTTTCCTTCTAACTCCTCTCGGTCCTAATTTGATGTATTGTCTTTAATGAAGTTTCTCCTTTCTCTCTCTGTCTGTCTCTCCGTCCCGTTGTCCCTGGGTAGTCCGTCCTGCAGGGCTCCTTCCTCAATGGGGAAAGCGCAGAGATTGAGAGCACAGCGACGGAGACCCGTTTTGCCTACCTCCCACCCGCCGAGGCCTCAGCCACTGCAGTAGTGACCACGCAGGGCTCTGACACCATTCTGAGCCAGGCCTCCGCAGCAGCCGGTATGTATGTTGTGTAGACCCGTACACCCACTGAGGTCGTGTGAATCACACTGAAACCTGGAAAGGGAGGCAGCTCAGCGGGACTTCGTCAAACCCTCGCGCACTCGCTCGCTCGCTCTCTGTCTCTCCCTCCCTCTCCCCCCTCTCCTTCTCCCCACAACCTCTCTGACTGTCTCTCTCTCCCT
>NW_025205164.1:8408-10147 GCF_004010195.1 Chiloscyllium plagiosum | reverse complement strand
ATCTGATTGAGAATAACAGTAAGGGGGAGGTCAGTGATGTATCTGATTGAGAATAACAGTAAGGGGGAGGTCAGTGATGTATTTGGTGGACAGTGACAGTAAAGGGGAAGGTCAGTGATGTATCTGATGGAGAGTAACAGTAAGGGGGAGGTCAGTGAAGTCCCCATTGTTGGAGGTCCATCTTGTTCACTGAGACTACTTCCCTCAGGAAACGCAGTATATTGTCCTCACTTTGACGTTCATGTCACTCCAGATCCTGGAAAATTGGGAATGGGGAATAAATGCTGATCTCGCAGTGATGTACACGTTCAGTGTGTGATAAGAATCACATTTCACTCAGTGAACAAATCCATTACAATAACAAGTGTAATTTCACTCAGTGAGTGAAATGTTCTTGTTTAAAGTGGGCAGCTCCTACCCTAGAGTACAGAAGGACAGCTCGGTGACATATGTTCACACTTGGAATGAACTGTCTCGATGCAGCATCAGTTGAAATAATTTGTCAAAAATCACACAACACCAGGTTCTAGTCCAAGAGGTTGAACGTGTCCACCTCAGTCAAACACCAGCACCTTCACATCATGAAATAGGGTGTGATCTCGGGATAGGGCTCATGGTGTTTGAGTGGACAGCGTTATTGCTGGCAGATTCCAGATTCTGCTTTTGTTATTTCATTATCATGTAACCCCCTCTCTGTAATCAGGATTACACTTGTTATTGTAATGGATTTGTTCATTTCCAGAAATGTGAAAAACAGCAACAAAGCCGAGCAATGCTGTCACCTCGATCTCCCCAAGGAGCTTCCACACCGTATAAGGCAGCGTCTCTGGGAATGCATCAGCTCAGAGTCTCAAACAAGGAGCTTGTCAGCTGCCTGAAGGGACAGATCACCTCACACAGGAAAATGCATCGACCAATTGATCACATGCAGAAGGTGTTCTACACCATCCTTGCTGTTACAGGCATCCCAGGTATTGTGCTATAACATTAGAACTTATCTTAATCTGCTGTTGATCTGCTCTCTGGTTTTACAATTTGAACAATAACGTCTCCAGCTCACTGACTGGTCAGCCTTATCCAGACCCCGGGACAGTGACAGCAATTCACTGAGCAGCATTCTCGCTACAATCCTACACTGACAGGTTAGTTCTGAAGAAGGGTCACTCGACCCGAACTCTGTGCTGTCTCCCACAGAAGCTCTCGACCTGCTGCGTTTCTTCTGATTTCATTATGTAAATGAAGCCAGGTTGGTCGAGAATTTTGAAGGTTAAAGGATGATCTGAGTGTAGTCCAACAAAATATTAAAAGGAAAACATGAACTGTTTCCTACTGGTTGCATATTTCGAACAAAGGATCAGAGTCTGTGAATGGGGCAGAGAACGTTCAGGAGAGATGTCAGAAAGCTCTTCTGTGCACAGAGGGTGGGAAAGGATGGGAAAGGTTTGGAACTCTCTTACACACACACACACAGTCATGGATGCTGCATCAGTTGGGAATTTTCAATCTCAGATTGTTGTTTTTTTTTGGCAAAGGAAAGGAATTGAAGAATTTGCGCCTTGTTCTGATTTGTAAAGTTTCATCGACAATCGCTTCCGGAAATTCTCTCCTCCTCACACGCTTTGGTCAGGAGATTGAAATGTTGACAGATTGCCCTCCTGGTCCCTCCACATTGAGATGTTGGTGGGTAGATTTACAGTGTAAATATCACAGTAAACCTAAAACTCCCACATTGTCATGAA
>NW_025205164.1:1682-7070 GCF_004010195.1 Chiloscyllium plagiosum | reverse complement strand
AACAAAGTTAAGCTACTTTACTGAGACTTGGTGGGTGATATTAGATTGGCTCGATACAATTTTAACTCCTTTACTGCCATTCGCTTTAATTCTGTTGCTCAATACTCTGACAGTCAGACACATTTTCGTGACCAGTCGAGTCCGGAAGAGGCTGAAGGCTGAGGGCAAAGGAGAGAATCACAGAGACCCAGAGATGGAGAGCAGAAGGAAGGCTGTGATTTTGCTCTTCACCATCTCTGGGAGCTTCATAGTCCTCTGGTTAATTGTTGTTGTAGATTTCTTTTATTATGTCATTCGAGGAATCAATTCTGGTGATTACTCGCATTTTCTAGATCACTTCAGTACAGTTGGTTACATGCTGCGGAACCTAAGCTGTTGCACAAACACATTTATTTATGCAGCAACATTGTCCCGGTTCAGGGCAAAGATCAGTAACGCAGTAAAATACCTGGTTACACGGATTCATTGCATTGTGAATAAATAAAACTCCTCAGTGAAGCCCACAGGAGGGTCCGACTGTTTCCAAACCATGAAATGATTTTGTTTTATTCACTGGTGGGATGTGAATACTACTGAGTCTGTAGTTATTCCCCATGCTGAATTGCCCCTGAGAAGGTAATGCTGAGCTGCCTTTAACACTGATGGAATGACAATATATTTCTAAATGAGGATGGTGAGTGACTCAGAGGGGGATTTGAAGGGGGTGATGTTCCCATCTATCTGCTGCCCTTGTCCTTCGAGGTGGAAGACTCGTGGGTTTGGAAGGTGCTGTCTGAGGATCTTTGGTGAATTTCTGCAGTGCACCGTGCAGATGGTAAACACTGCTGCTACTGAGTGTCAGTGATGGAGGGAGGGGATGTCTGGGGATGTGGTGCCAACCAAGCGGCTGCTTCATCCTGGATTTTTTTTTCTGGTGGCAGAAACCAGAACAAACCAGCTGCTTAGTTGGCACCACATCCACAAACACCCACTCCCTCCACCAGAATTTCTCAGCAGCAGCAGTGTGGACCAGCTACAAGATGCACTGTAGAAGTTCACCAAAGGTCCTCAGACAGCATCTTCCTAACCCACACACTCTACCATCCAGAAGGACAAGAGCAACAGATCGATGAGAACGGAAATTCCTGCACATTCACCTCAAGGCCACTCACCATCCTGACTTGGAAATATATCACCGTCCCTTCACTGGGTCAGAATCCTAGAGCTCCCTCCCTAACAGCATTGTGGGTCGACCTACACCACACGAACTGCAGCAGTTCAACAAGGCAGCTCACCCCCACACTTTACGGAGGAGCAACTGGGAACAGGCAGCGTTCCCAGCCAGGTCTGGACCAGCGATGCTCACGTCCCGCGAGTGAATAAGACAAAGTGCATGCAGGTAAATGCAGAAACAGCAGTGAATCTGATCAGCACACCACCGTCTTCACTGGGGATGTTAGGGTTGGGCCAGAAATGCTGTTTTAGTCAGAGATCCCCTCATCTCATGTACAAAGTAATAATGGTTGATATTGCCAGTAGAATTTAGGATAAGGAACATCGTCAAAAAATTGAAATTGAGCATCAGGTCAATAAGAGTGTCAAAGAATTGATAATGATAATAGATTGGCAGCTGATGGAAAACTTTGGTGATTATGCAAATCAGATAATGGTAATAAAACAAGGACTAATTCTGTCCCCAATTTGCAAACGTAGATTGTTCACTCCGAGCTGAGGTAATAAATGAGAAATTAAGATTTATGGGGATAAATAAGATGGGACAGCCACAGGGAGAGCTGTGGGAGCAGAGTCCCTGTGTATATTTAAGACTGTGCGAGAGAGATCCTTGTGGGAGCTAATTACTGCAGATGCTGGGATCTGTACTGAAAACAAAAATTGCTGGAAATCACAGCGGATCGGGCATCATCCATGGAGAGAGGGCAGGCGAATGCTTTGAGTTTATCTCCATCAGAGATAGATCGGTGATCAGTCGGGGAATCAAGGGTTACAGGGAAAGGGCAGGAACGTGGCCGTGAGGGATGTTGGATCAGCCACATCACCATGAATTGTGGAACAGGCTGGAGGGGCCAAATAAATGGCAGGTCCGAGGGGAGTGCTGAGGATCAAAGGGAGCTTGGTGTACAAGTCAATAGATCCCTGAAGCTGTTAGCACAGGTAGACAGGATGGTTAAGAAGGCGTACGGGATGCTAGTCTTCATTAGCCAGCGATTAGAATATCGAATATAGAACACAGAATCTGAAGAGACCCAGAATGTTGCTATCTTCTAAATGAGACCTTCCTGTGGAAATGGAGACCATCAACATTCAGGCGGATGGGAAATGTGCAGCAGGTCATCAAGTTGTATTCCCGGTGGGATTTGGAAAGGAAATGTTGTGGAAATAATTAGCAGGAGGAGGTTATTTGGGTGTAAGGAGAACTCATGTCAAAATCCAAGAACATTTTCATTGGCATGGACTGTGTAAAGATGTAGTCGAATTTTCGAGGACATTTCATATGCATCAGGAAATTGGAAACTTTCAGGCAGTGATAAAGCCAGAAACTTTAATATCAATTCACTCATTTGGGGAACATTTTACAAGGGTGTTAATTGATTGGGTAGTGTTGTACCAAAATTAATCAAATTCAAATTTAGAAGAAAGTAAATCAAATTTATTAAATCAAAACCTATTGGGAGGGGCAGCGTGATTGTGCCCCTAACCGTGGAACTTGACCAGGCTGTCCCTCCTTGAACATCAGGTACAGCAGTATTTATAGTCTGGATGGCGCGGACAACAAAAGACCGCGAAAGGTGGTGTCTTGTGTTCTCTCCATACACACGCAGAGATCGCCATTGTGTTCTGTAAGTATTTCTTGTTTAGTTCGTTCCTGTTTTCAGTTCCCCCCTTGAGGTCCGAGACATGCAGGAGCATGATGAACAGACCACCACCATCCAGTAATAATCAGTCGGGTAGGATTATAATCATGAAACTGTTTCCCTTCCTGCTGGATATTATCAGCCTCCAGGCGGGTGTGATCCAATTGGTCAGTTATATTGTCTGAGGTATGTGCTGCACTAGGCCCCAATAACAGCACAGGGGCCACCTTGTGCCACTCGCAAATAGTCAAGGGCCAAACGGTTTGACAACACAACAGTATGGGTGGCAACGACCTCAGCCGACACCTCGGAGATGGCCGTGCTTACCGCTGCAAAGCCATCGGCAGTCTCATTAGCCAGCCTTTCCAAGGTGGAGGCCATATTGATCAGTTCCCTAGCAGCCTTAGCACTCCCATAGGCGGGGAAGGTGAACATAAGGAATCGCTCGGTCCCAGTGAAGGACCGTTTGGATTGAGGTGGATGCAGTTTGGGATGAACACGGTGGGAACTGTAATGGTGAACAAAAGGTAGCACATAGGCAAGGGAGCAAGATCCAGACCAATATGGAGAGAGCCAAGTGTAGGCCTTGACAGCATGGTCAGAGTAATTCTCATTGTAAGGCCTCAGGTAATCAGTCGGAATTGAAGTCCAAATGGTTTTGTACGTTTTCCCTGTCGTCATTTTGACAACCTCAAGGCTCAGAATATTCCAGAAAGAAACGATCGGCGGGCGGATGGGGTAAGGAGCAGGGAACGGGAACATTTGCTGCTTCCAGCATTCCACCCTGATGTGCGATTACATTTAAAATAAATCGCCCCCATGGGCATTCCTTCACCCGCAGTGTTTGTGAGGGTCAGAGCCAGAGGGGTGTACGTTAAAGGATGTAGTGAGGCTGGAACCAACCTTGATAGTTTTGCATGTTATAACCCGTGGTCTCCCAGGTGACCTCATCATTGGCAGCAGAAATGGTCTGGTCAGGGCCTCGCATGAATGACCCGAGAGATTCTCTGTCAGACCTAACCCCCGCCCATCCCCCAAATGGATAAATGTGAGGGTCTGTTCTGGTCCAATCACCATTCCACCGTTTTGGATTTATTAAACGGAATGGGACTCGGGGAATCCCCCCAATAGAGTGTGCAGGGATTTGAGTACACGCCCAGCATTTCGAGATGTTATTTTGCTGTGTGTGCTGATAGAACATGGTTAGGTCTGTATTAACATGGAACCCCGCGCCTACTCCGGTGAACAGGACCAAGGGTTGTACAATCCATTTGGTGCTGCCCCCCAGTGGCTACCAGGCAAAGGGCGAAGGCAACAATAAACAGGACTAGCCCGGAGCTTCCCGAGCGGAGCTATACAATGGGCCAAAGGCTGTACCGCCCGCACACAACAGCCCACGCTCTCGGACCGTTCACAACAACTGCGCACACACACACACACATATTCAGCAGGTCTCCCCCCAATAGAGTGTGCAGGGATTCGAGTACACACCCAGCATTTCGAGATGTTATTTTGCTGTGTGTGCTGATAGAACATGGTTAGGTCTGTATTAACATGGAATCCCGCGCCTACTCCGGTGAACAGGACCGAGGGCTGTACAATCCATTTGGTGCTGCCCCCCAGTGGCTACCAGGCAAAGGGCGAAGGCAACAATAAACAGGACTATCCCGGAGTTCCCGAGCGGAGCTATACAATGGGCCAAAGGCTGTACCGCCTGCACACAACAGCCCACGCTCTCGGACCGTTCACAACAACTGCGCACACACACTCATCGTCAGCAGGTCTCGACAGGAGTCAGTCTTGTGGGATATAAATGAATTAATGGTATTTCTGCAACTATAAATTCTGATACAGAACAGGAATGAGAAAATATATATTCAGCAAAAAGAAAGGATATGTTAGCATGAGACGTGATTACAGAACAATGGTGGATGTATGGGCAAACAGGAAGACATCTGTTTCCCCACTTACACGGAGACACAGGAACAAACCCTAATCAAAGAGGTCAAAGTGGCCTCTGGATAGAAATAGATGCTGATAGAAGAAAAGATATGCCTAATCAATAACCTCCGGTAGACTGACGTCAAACACCCTTATGGGAGTCAGAGATAAGAGTTTGTCACAGACAAGACAGGATAAACAGAAGTTGTGGGATAAGTCTTAAGGAAATGAGTGACGTAAGTGAAGCAGAGACAAATAGTAAAATGAGACAAAAATATGGGAATTTAAAATGTATAAATTGCAGAGTTGATTAGGGTTTGGTGTGTATTTGTCAATGCCTTTCTAGGCGTCAGACATTATACCCACCTGCAGATGTGCAAATAAAACGACGCTGCTGTTTCAGATATTTGGTCTCGGACTGAAATTATTGATGTGAGTGGGCTTTGTTTCTCACAATTGGGAGAGAGAGTGGGGGAAGAGAGTGTCGGGAGGGAACAATGGGGAGAAGAGAGCAGGGGAGCGGGGGGAAGAAAGCGGCGGAAGAGAGAGCGGGGGAAGAGAGATCGGGGAAGAAAGATCGGGGGAAGAGAGAGCG
>NW_025205164.1:0-1190 GCF_004010195.1 Chiloscyllium plagiosum | reverse complement strand
CATGATCATGACTGCCTTACTATCAGTTTCTAACTAATCTCTTTTATCTTTACATAAAAGCGATTTATGGGGGACAGTTGAAGTTTCAGTTCAACATTAGATTGTGGTAAAAGCAAAATTCTATGGTTAATATCTGTGACCTTGGATTCAGCCATTGTTCATGCATTAGAAGTTTTTTTTAAAAAAAAATTTGAGTAGACAAATTCTTTTAAGGCAAGCTCTGATTATTTTATGACTTATAGTATTGTAATTGAGCAATGATTGGTCAGGACTATTTAAGGAAACTAATTCTGGATCTAAATTAAAGGACTAACACTGGGTAATTACTGTGAATTGCAAAATTGGGAACTGTATGCATTTTGCATTTTAACTATTAAATACTGAAGAAATGAACGTAAATATATATAAATATATTTATAAGTTAGGAACAGGCTTTAAAGGTCAGTCAAGCATGAATTGATGAATTGGTGTTTGGAGCTAGAAATATTGCAATATTTCTTTAAAAAAAGAAAAAGGGGAAGAACGTAATGACTTTGGGAGGTATCCATAGGGGATAAAGAGATTGGGTTTGTAAGTGCCCCCCTCACCAGTGGGGAGGTCAGAACATTTAAAAAGGAAATGAAGGTCCTGGTTGAGGATCCGGTGGGATTGTCTGAACAAATTGATCGATTTTTGGGGCCCAGTCTGTATACCTGGGCTGAATTAATGTCTATTTTGAATATACTATTTACTGGGGAGGAAAGGGGACTTATACGAGGAGCTGCCATTAAAATATGGGACAGGGAACACCCGATTGGAGATGGGGATGCTGGACAGAGAGGAAGGGGAGAGGGAGAGGACAACGGGGAACATTTGATAGAGGGTTTGAGCGACAGGGGCAGAGATGGAAGTCTCCACAGGCAGGATGCTATTATTGTGGAAAGATAGGGCATTTTAAGCGGGGGTGTCCTGATCTACAGAGGGAAGAAAGGGCAATTCCGCTTGTGAATTATGATGAAGAATAGGGGTGTCAGGGGTTCCTGCCCTCGGGGGCCCACCAGGAACCCTTGATAAACTTGAAGGTGAGACCCTGTAGAGAAGAGGCAGTCTTCCTAGTAAATACAGGGGCAGCATGGTCATCGCTGAATTTTAAAACAAAGAAGGTAGAAAAGTCGACGCGGTCAATTATTGTTTCAGGGTGAAAGGGGAAG
>NW_025205163.1:9138-10145 GCF_004010195.1 Chiloscyllium plagiosum | reverse complement strand
TTTGGGAGTCCACAGTAAAATCCTAATAAGGTGGTTATTCCTATGAGTTATTCCCTCACTACCGGCATTGTGGGTCAACCCACAGCAAGTGCACTGCAGTGATTCAAGAAGGCAGCTCACCACCACCTTCTCAAGGACAAATAGGGATGGGCTGTCAGTGCTGGGCAGCCAGAGACACCCATGTCCCATAAATGAATAAAAAAGAAGCATTTTGGGTGGAACCGAGAAATAAGAAAGGGATAATCACCTTAAGTACAGCAGCAATATTATCCCTCATCAAAAAAACACGCCACTCCCTCCCCTCTCTTGCCCCCTTTCAATCCTTCCTCTCGCATATATTACCCTGGAACATTAAGCTGGCAGTCCTGTCCATTCCTGAGCCATGTCTCTGGAATCGCAATGTTCCTAACGATGCCCTGATTTGTAATGCCTTACCTATTAGGCCACTTGCATTGAAATAAATGCAGTTTAATTTCTCAGTCCTACCTCGTTCTCTGCTCTGTTCCTGCCTGTCCTGGTGTAATTGAAAGCTCGTCTTCCCAACTATACCAGTCTCAGCCTGACCCTGGTGTAATTGACAAGCTCGTCTCCCCAACTATACCAGTCTCAGACTTATCTCTTTCCCCACTATCTCCCTGGGTATCACTTCCAAACCCCTCCGCCCCCAACCCAAGCAGCTCGAGCAAATCTCCCCATCAGTGTATCAGTCCCCTTGCAATTCAGGTGCAACTGTTCCTTCTTATACAGGTCTCTTCTACCCCAGAAGAGATTCCAATGATTCAAAAATGTGAATCCTTTTCCCCTCCTCCAGCTCCTCAGCAGCGCATTCATCTGCTCTACCCTCCTGTTCCTACTCCCACTGGGACACGGCACTGGGAGTAATCCAGATATTACTGCTGTAGGAGTGACCACTGTCTCTGAGGCAAGAAGACTCTGAAGGCCTGGGCAATTCAGCAGGAACAGCAGTTTATTCCAGCGGGAATCGATTACAGCCAGGAGAGGAACTC
>NW_025205163.1:0-5574 GCF_004010195.1 Chiloscyllium plagiosum | reverse complement strand
CAGGCTTGGAGGGCCGCAGGGCCTGGTCCTGTGCTGTATTGTTCTTTGTTCTTCATTGTTCAGTGAGCTCTTCCTGCATTTAAAACACTGCAACAGGGATGCTATGAAAAGGCAGTAACCAGGAAACAACTCCAGGTCACTGAGAGACAGACCCACCTTGGAGGGTACAGTCCCAGGTGGGCTTTCCCAGACTAGTGCACATAAAAGTTTCATTATTGAGTTTTACTTTTAAAAAGACCCCTCCCCTGGATACTAGTGAGATAAAAATATCTATGCAATCACATCTTCAGAATTCCAGTGTCTTTCTAGTCAGATCAATACCCAGAACCCCTTGATTGGATTCCAGTCTGTAACTCACTCCAGGATATTTACTATTCGATATAGAAACATGTTGGAAAACACAAGAAAGAAATCACTGGAGAAACGCAGCAGGTCAGGCAGCATCTGTGGAGGGGTAAGAGAGTTAACGTTTCTAATCCAGTGTCACTGGGGTTTCTGAAACAAGGATCCCTTCCTCCCAGGAACAGAGACGTCTCTGAACTGTTTCCAATACAAGTATATCTTTTTAGTAAAGGAAACCAAAACTGAACACAACACTCAATGTGTGGTCTGAACAGTGACTGTGTGGCTGTAAGACCTCCCTCCTTTTATACATTATTCCCTTACATTAAAGGTCAATATTCCATCTGATTACCGAATTGTTTGATGTACCTGTATACTACTCTTTTAGATTCCTGTACAAGAACAGGCTGATCCCCCTCCTACAGAATTCTGTCGTCTCTCCCCTTTAAAATAATGTTCTGCTCTCTGTTATTCCTGTCAAGCAAACAACCTCATGCCACAGCCACATTACACTCCAGGTTCCTTTTCCTTCCCATTTGCTCAACCCAGTACTTTAATGTGATTGTAAATAGTTGAGGTCTCAGCATTGATCCCTGTGACACTCCATTAGTTACCAGTCTGAAACTGAACCATTTATTCCGATTCTCTGTTTCCTGGTAATCAGGCTTTCATCTTCTGCCCTGCTTATATATCATCACTGGCAAAATGCAACAATATCTTATGCAGCATCTTTTATGCAGCTTCTTGTACAGAGCTTTATAAAATCATGAGGGGCCAGAGAGAAGATTAATAACCAAGGTCTTTTCTCCAGGGCAGGCGAGTCCAAATCCAGATGGCACAGGTTTAAGGTGACAGGGGAAAGATTTAAAAGGGACCAGAGGGACAACATTTTCATGCAGGGTGTGTGTGTGCATGGAATGGGCTGCCAGAGAAAGTGATCCAGGCAGGTACAATTACAACATTTGGGAGACATTTGGACAGGGACATGAATAGTAAAGATTTAAAGGGATAAATAAGTATTGAACTGTTTCCAGAACACTGAAAGTAAATGTAATCTTGAACAACTCTATTACAGTCCTTGTTTGCCTGCGCCAAGGATGTGTTTATGGGATGTTATGCTATTGGAGCAGTTGCTGTTTATGAGATAGATAACCCATTATCCTGTTAAGTTTTCCAATAGTTATTCCAACTCTTCTTTCTTTTGTTTGTAATTTGATTTTGATTTTATTGTCACGTGTACTCAGTACATAGGTACAGGAATACAGTGAGAAGTGTATAATGTCACCACACAATGCACCATCTTCGGGACAAACACCTAATCATAGAATCTTAAGCAGAAGGTAGAAAGAAAGAACAAACTTAAAAATTAAACTTTTTTTATTTTTACAGTAATAATAGTGCTGCATAAAATATATGATGTCAGGAGTGTGATGGAATCCTTCCCACTTGCCTGGATGGGAGCAGCTCCAACAACACTCAAGAAGCTTGACACCATCCAGGACCAAGCAACCCGCTTGATTGGCACCACAACTACAAACATTCAATCCCTCCAACACCGGTGCTCAGAAGCAGCAGTGTGTCTATCTCCAAGATGCTCCGCAGAAATTCACCAAAGATCTTTAGGCAGCACCTTCCAAACCAACGACTGCTTCCATCCAGAAGGACAAGGGCAGCAAGTACCTGAGAACACAATCAGCTGTAAGTTCCCCTCCAAGCCACTCACCATCCTGACTTGGAAATACACCGCTGTTCCTTCACAGTCGTTGGGTTAGAATCCTGGAATTCCCTCTCTACGAACATTGTGGGTCAATCCACAGCAAGTGGACTGCAGTGAGTCAAGAAGACAGCTCACCACCACCTTCTCAAGGACAAATAGGGTTGGGCTATCATGCTGGCCAGCCAGCGATGCACAAATCCCACAAAACGAATTTTTAAAAAATGAAGTGAGGTTAAAAGCTATATGTTGCAGACCTTCTTAGTTTGAAATGGAAAATGAACAAATAAAATGCAAGCTCAAACATTTCAGTCTTTGTTATGTGCTTTGCCTCGGTGAGACCAGAGGTCTTCACTAAAGCCATGGCTGGCCGAGACACTGCACATGCCAGGCCGAGAGATCACCACACCGGGCTGACAGATCATCGTGCCAGGCCGAGAGATCACCACACCGGGCTGAGAGATCATCGTGCCAGGCTGAGAGACCACCGCTGACATGACATCTATTGGTAAAGTTCATTTGAGAATGTAACTTTAAAAAAAAAGTTCTGGGATTTTCATATGAAACAACTGAAAACTGGATGGCCATTCTAAAAGATGAGAGACATAACAAACAATCCAGGTCTTTTTCAATATATAATTTCAGTTGCATCACACTGTAAACATTTGCAATAGATTCTGTGTCTTATGATCTTATCCTCCACAACCACCTGATGAAGGAGCAGCGCTCCAAAAGCTAGTGCTTCCAAATAAACCTGTTGGACTATCACCGGGTGCTGTTTGATTTTAAACTTTGTTCACCCCAGTCCAACACCGGCAACTCCAAATCAGGATTGATGAAGGCAGTGAGGTGAAAGTGATCGATATGTACTTCAGTAAGGCATTCAACAAAGTTCTACATGATAGATTGGTGAGCAAGATGAGGTCACATGGAACACAAGGAGAATGAGCCATGTGGAGATAGAAGGAAGGAGGCAGAGGGTGGTGATGGAGGTTACTTTCCAGACTGGAGACCTGTGACCAACGGTGGGACACAGTGATCGATGCAGGGTCATCGCTTTTTGCCATTTATATAAACAATTTGAATGTGACATTGGAGGTAGAGTCAGTAATTTTGCAGATGACATAAAATCGGATATGTAGATTCAGATGTAAACTTTATTGTTATGTGTTCTCAAGTACAGGGGTACAGGAATGCAGTGAAATGTGCAAAATGTCATCAAACACTGTACGCATAGTAACACAAAAATTAAGTTAGAGGGAAAGCATTACTGTGTTTTTTAGTATAAGTAGAAAAATCAAGAAATAAAGTTAAATGTTAAATTACAATCCTTCATAGTGTTAAGTGGAACAATAAAGGAATAACAGTAAAAGTTGCCCAGTGTTTCTGAAGTGCACTCCCTGTGAAGACTCGATCCCCTTTGCTTGGGCCCGCTGTTTGGGAAACCTCTATCTCCCTACTCTCGATGCTGCAGATGCTGGAGGTAGGGGTGGGGGGGTATCTCCCTCATTGATACTTCAGGCTTGCTCTGACCATGTTAGGCTTGGGCCCACAGTCATATCCACACCCCAGAAGGTCATCCGACAGCACTCAGGACCCACGGCCGCTGGCACACTTCCCACAATGCATCACCACTGCTGCCTCTCGACAGAACTCCAGAAGGGAAGGAAAATATATACTAGAAGGAGAGAGAGGGAAAGGAAATATGGCCAGCCAGGAGCAGATGGGCAGAATGTGTCTGTTCCGCAATCTTGGAAAACTTGCTCACTCTCTCCCTCACACTGCCCGCTCCCACGCTCTCTCTCCCTCACACTGCCTGCTCCCACTCTCTCTCCCTCACCCTGCCGGCTCCCTCTCTCTCCCCCTCACACTGGAGCATAGGAGGCTGAGGGGTGACCTGATAGAGATTTATAAAATTATGAGGGGCAGGGATAAGGTCTATTTCCCAGGCGACAGGAGTCCAAGACTAGAGCTCAGAGGTTAAATTTGGAGGGGAAAGATTTAAAATGGACCTAAGGTGCAGTTTTCTTCTTGCAGAGAGTGATGCGTGTATGGAATGAGCTGCCAGAGGAAATGGTGAAAGTGGGCACAATTATAACATTGAAAAGGCATCTGGATGGGTATATTAATAGGAAGGGTTGAGAGGGATGTGGGCCAAGTGCTGGAGAATGGGACTAGATTAATTGCGGATATCTGGTCAGTATGGATGGGTTGATCCGAAGGGTCTGTTTCTGTGCTGTACCTCTCCATGACACTGTGTTTCTATTAAAGCTCGGAACTGCATGGAGCAGGTGAACTAAGCATTGGCCCAGGGCTGACCTAAACACTGTTCAACATTTAGACCAATGATCTGCCAAAACCATGTCTCATGGTTCTCTCTGTGTTGATGACATAGGGTTAAATTGTCATAGACTTGTATAGCACAGAAACAGACCCTTTTATTCACTGTGAATAGATCTAGTCCTATTTGCCAGCATTTGGCCTATATCCCTCTAAACCCTTCCTCTTCATATACCCAGCCAGATGCCTTTCAAATGCTGTCATTGTACCAGCCTCTACCACATCCTCTGGCAGCTCATTCCATGCACGCACCAACTTCTGTAGGAGGAAAGTTTCCCCTTAGTTGCCTCTTAAATGTTCCTATCTCAGCTTAAACTGTGTGCGTTAGTTTTGAATTCCACTTCCCTGGAGAAAAGACCTATTCCCCCTCTCCATGCCCTTGATGATTTTGCAAACCTCTGAGGTCACCCCTCAGCCTCCGATACCTCAAACCCTTGAGCCCCAGTAATATCCTTATAAGTCTTTTCTGCAACATTTCAACTTTAACAACACCTTTCCTATAGCAGGGAGACCAGAACTGAATGTAATATTTCAAAAGTGGCTTAACCAATGTCATGTGCAGCCACACTCCTACACTCAATGCACTGACCAAGAAAGGCACCCTGTAATTCTGCCCCCTGGACCAGATCCTTAATGAAGGTGTTACAAAGGTGATGGAATATTGCAGCACATTGAATCCCTCATCAACCATATCCAGTGTATGTCAGAAGATGGAGTGAGAGAGAAACCGGAATTGTTGTACACATCGATAGGAATGACACAGTTAGAGATAGGGTTAAAGCTTTACAGAGTGGCATGGGGGCAGCACAGTGGCTCAGTGGTTAGCACTGTTGCCTCACAGCACCAGGATCTCTGGTTCAATTCCAGCCTCGGGTGACTGTCTGTGTGGAGTTTACACATTCTCCCTGTATCTGCGTGGGTTTCCTCCGGGTGCTCCGGTGTCCTCCCGCAGTCCAAAGATGCGCAGATCTGGTGAATTGGCCATGCTAAATTGCCCACGTTAAATTGCCCACAGTGTTCGGTGCATCAGTCAGAGGGAAATGGGTCTGGGTGGGTTACTCTTCAGAGAGTCGGTGTGGACTTGTTAGGCTGAAGGACCTGTTTCCACTCTGGAGGGAATAAAATCTAATCAGTGAGTATAACTAATGAGATAGAAGGTTAAAAAAACAGAATATAAA
>NW_025205162.1:7682-10139 GCF_004010195.1 Chiloscyllium plagiosum | reverse complement strand
CACTAACTATCCTCCAGCCTTCCGCACCCTGCCCTACATTTAAAGAGAGTAGAATGATATCTGCAGGGGGCCCAGGAATCTCCACATGTTTCTCCATTGTATCCATGGAATAGATCTCATCAAGACGGGGAGTTTGGCCTACTTTTTTTTCTCAAGATGACAAATGGCTCCTCATTAATATCAAAATGCCAAAAGAATATCTGCACGCCCCTCCCAAATCTTACCGGCATCAATTTCTTATTGTTATAACATGCCGATGCAAATACGCATTAAATGACTCATCTGCTTTATCAAGCTCGAAACATACCTTTATTTATTTCACCTTGAAAGGGCGTCCCTACCTACCAGGTCGTCCTAATATGCATACAAAAACATATTGTGATTCTGCTTAGGCCAAACTGTCAAGGGCATTTTATCGCCCCTTTACCCACTCCTAATTTATCCTATCAGATTATTTTCCTTGCTAGCTTTACATTAAGCAAGGGACTAGACTAACGCTTGCATACTTTCCTTTTACTTCTTAACTGCTCTTTCAATACCTCGTGTTCTCCATCATTCCCAAATCCTGAAATCCTTATCTTTCATCCCTGCAGGAAGGTGCTTTGACATGATCTCTGATGAACTGGCTTTAAAATGCTTGCATCTGACAGATGTAGATATGTGGATTTAGTTACTTTTTTATGACATTCCCACAATTTACGCGTTCAATTGTCCACCCGTTCATCCTGATATATAAATGTCCCAAATTTTACAGAACGATGATCACTGTTCGTCAGATTATGCCCAACTGAAATTTCAAACACTTCTTGAGTCTCGTTACCCAAATTACAATGTCTAATACCGCCCCACTCCAAGTTGAAATATGCCTTTATTGCTTCAAGAAACGCTCCTGCATTCAAGTTCTGTCCGATCTCAACGGTTGGCACGAAGGAAGTTTCAGTCAATGTATAGAAATCTAATCAACGAGCATGATACAAGGGTATTGTAGTGAGCATTGATGGATTACGTGAGTATGTAAAATGCATTGAATTGCTTTTCATGTGACCAAATATGTAATTGTGGATTCTGTCAGGGAAAATAAAGGAAAGTATATATCAAATCATCACAACAAACAAAGTTCTGAGATAATGAGTCATCTCAGCATCCACATGAGGTGCGCCAATTAAATATGAAAATTAAAAGACTTTGATTATTATACCTGGAAAGGCATTCAAAACGGCAAGTAACAATAACGCACAGATGTATCAGGAAATAACTATTTGCAAGAAGAGAGACATCACTAATTGACGTTCAGTAGCGGTTCCTGCAACTATTCCTTCACTGACAATATCTTTTGTATGTACATTAACGGAAAAGTGAACTGGCCAAGGACTGCAATATCGTGGCCTCAAGAAACACTAAATGCTATCACTGTTGGAACCCATGTCTCTCCCAAGCCTGTGAAACATCGACATAGCACGAATCAGGAGTGTGACAACATTTTTCCCACTTTACTGCATAAGCCCATATTGACTAACTTCCAACAAGCTCTACCCCTTTGCGGGCACTATCACCATTTAGTGAAACTATTTACTCAAAGGACCTGTCACTAACAACAGACGTTTGACCAGGTTCTATGAAATGCACATTTCCCTCAAAGTTCCTTCTCAGGTTGGAAGGATTGTTAAGATGGCATATGAGATTTTGGCTTTCATTAGCTGTGGGATTCATTTGAAGAGCCGCGAGGTTATGCTGCAGTTCTTTCAGCCATGGTTAGAGTGCAGTTAACATATTGGGTTCAGTTCTGATCACCTCATTATAGGAACGATTTTGAAATTATAGAGAGGGTGCAGAGGAGGCTTTCACAGGATTATGCCTGGACTGAAAGAGAACTCTTGCGAAGAAAGGGACCGAAGACGGATGTGAGGTTTCTTTATAGAGTTGTAAACGTTGATAGGAAGCATAAATAGAGTTTTCTCAGGGCGAAAATGTTTATCATGGGGGGCATAATTTTAAAATCAAAGAAGGAAGAATTAGGGGAGATATCAGATGTAATGTGTTTGCACAGAGAGTGGTCGGTGTGTTGAATGCAGTGCAAGTCGTGGTAGGTAGCATGAGTGACATCTCGCATTTCTCGGGTATGCACAATGGATGACAGTAAAATGTAGGATATGTAGTTTAGTTTGAGCTTTGGGTAGAATAAAAGATAGGCACAACGTCTAAGGGCGATGGCCCTGTCGTGTTCTGTACTTTTCTATGCTCTTCGGCAACTTATATTTCAATAATTAGAAATCTGCAAAAATAGTGAAAAATTGCGTCTGCCTTGATCGGACATGTAATACCAGTGGCATTGAATATTTGTTCATTGAAACGCAATAATTTGTTGAAACTGTGCATACTGACAATGTAAAAAATAACAGGTGACCCAGTGAGATACAATTGATGAGAAAAGGCAAGAGACTGCCAAAAGATGAAAAG
>NW_025205162.1:5075-6996 GCF_004010195.1 Chiloscyllium plagiosum | reverse complement strand
GCATATCGTTTGTGAGAACATCTCTGCGACAGTCACTCCCACCAGCTCAAACGCCTCATGTCTGAACACTTCAATTCTCCCTCCCACTCCGACAAGGACATGCAGGTCCTAGGCCTCCTTCATTGCCAAACCGTTACCACCCGACGATTGGAGGAAAAATGCCTCATATTCCGGCTTGGGACCCTGCAACCACATGGATAAATGTGGGTTTCAACAGCTTCCTCGTTTCTCCTTACCTAACAATTCGGCACCGGAATCTGCACATGTCCATCACTCCGCCCTCATACTGATCACCTGATTCACCGTATTCGCCTGTTGCTTTCTCAGCTACCTTCGTCCCACAAACCCCACTTCCCTCCCATTTATCTCTCAGCCCGGCCCACACACCACATTCCTAATGAAGAGCTTATTCGCGAAATGTCGATTCTCCTGCTTCTCAAATGCAGTCTGACCTGCTATGCTTTTCCAACAACACACTCTCCACTTCCGTCAGATGATGGGAGAATTGAAAACTATATGATTGTTCAAAAAGAAGGATGCTATTTTGTTTGCAAAAACCACAGGTCGTTTGTTTCAACCTGAGTGATGATGAAGCTTTTGAAGTAAAATTGATAAAATGTCTGTCATTTAATGAAGATGGGGAAAAATTAAGTTAGTGTATGTTACTTTTTAGTAACTGTCCAAAGATTTTCTGTCATGTCATTTTTTTTTTAGATTTGCAGCCTAATAATGTTGAAGTGGTGAAAACGAATTTCAGATCAGGATTGACAGATTTGCCTTGAAGAATGGATCCAATGTAATGACGTGCACAACAGCAACACGGATAGAAATTCCCCCGAATAGCACGAACTACAAAATCGTTAAATATTATTTTCAGAACAGGGCAATGTTTTAGTTATTTTCCCAATATTTAGTGATAAGAATACAGGTTTTCTCGAAAGCATAGCATTATTGCCGTTTTCGATGTGCAGGGTTGAATCTCAGTCAGTGCCAGGGTTTGAGTCTCAGTCAGTGACAGGGATTGAATCTCAGTCAGTGACAGGGATTGAAGTTCAGTCAATGACGGGGATTGAAACTCAAACACAGACAGCGATTTATTGTTAATAAGCGAGGGAATTCGACTTGAATGAGTGATCGTGATTGATCGCCTTTCAGTCAGTGGAATATGAATCTCAGTCAGTGACAGAGGTTGAACTGCAGTCAGTGAGCGGAATTTAATCTCAGTCAGTGATAGGAATTCGGTGACGATTAGAGAATAGATTTTGTTGTGAACTGTGAGCAAAATAGAAATAAATGACAAAAGGGCACGAAGAAATTGGTCGAATGAACAGACAAGGGCCAATGACATTTCAATTAGAAATGTATGAATTGATATCTGTGCTGAGAAATGTAATTCAGTATAATAGTCTTGGAAAGAAAAAAGAAAAAGGATGCAATTCCAGAGGAGACAGATGAGCAGAGTGCGCTAAATGCATGAGTACAAACTGTTGAACCGAGGAGGAATCTTTCAGGGAACACTTATACTTGGCCCAAGGGGAGATCTGGCTGGAAGTCAGACGGTGATAGTCACTAACATATCATAAAAGTGAAAGCTTTTATTAATACACTCGTTATGGACCAGACCAGACCCCCTCCAAACATTTCTAGAAAGTTACCCAAACCTTAATTTTGCTAGTTGCTTTAAGCAGATGCAGTGCGGATATTCCAAGTGGGGATGCAACTGGTGAAAACACTCAGTTTAAGAAAAGCAGGATATAGTCACAAGATTACGGACTGAAATGCAATCAAAAGAGAACAGAATACCGAATAACGTAACCGATCCAAAAACGCAAGCAGATCATCCCAATATAATGATGCTGTTCTAAAAACTTGCATCAATCCCCACATTCACCATTTGGCACAAAAGGACAAAGGGAAAAAA
>NW_025205162.1:0-4132 GCF_004010195.1 Chiloscyllium plagiosum | reverse complement strand
TTTTGCGGGATTTTGTATTGGAGATGGTGTACACGTGAGCTGGTATGTGGGTAATTTCATTATAGACAGAATGCATGTTATAATATGGGGGTTGTTTCATACAGGAGACGGTGTATGTAAGATCGGGTGTGGGTTATTGAATTGTGGATAGTGTAGGTGTGAGATGGAGTGCAGATTCCTGTGGAGAAAAAGCGGGTGCATGAGTTGTGCTCTAAGATTCCTTTGTATCGGACAGGGATTGTACAAGATGGGGAGGGGGTTACTGTATGGTGACAGGATGCATGCGAGATGGGGTCCAGTTTCTGTATAGGCGACAAGTAATGTATGAGATAGGATTTTGCCTTTTGTGTTAAGGACAGATTGTATTCGAGATGGAGTGCTGTCTGTTGTTTCGCAGGCATGATATGCCTCGGATGGAGTTTCAGTGTTTATGGCATGGTGTTTGGTGAAATGGTTTGTGCATTATTAGGTTGGGGATAAGTTGTATTTGCGATGAGGTGTGCATCGTTTTATCGTGGATAGTATTTGTGTGCGATTGGATGAAAGTTATTGTATTGGGAACAGGGTTGTTGGTTTGAATATTGGGTACGATTTGTGTGTGAGATGGAGTGTTTAACTTACTGTATTCGTGACAAGGTGAGTGCAAGGTGGCGCTGGATTAGTGCATTGGGAAAGGAGCATGGATGTGCAATGGGGTGTAAATAATTCTGTTGACGTCACGTTCGATGTGAGAGTCAGTTAAGATCATTCATTTGGAGGACAGAGTCTGTTTGAGATAGTGTGGGGATCATTGGTGCATTGTGTGTGAGATACGCAGTATGCTTTGTTAGCTTGTGGCAAGGTTTGCGTAAAATGGAGTAGGTCATGATCACAGTTTTTGCAATGAATACGAATAGATCAGAAAATGAACGGATTGGAACCGACATGAATTATTTGTACTCTGAACTTATGACCTTTAGGCCATTGCACTTTCTATATAAATCTCACATGCCCCTCTCCAAAGATTCAGCCAATCATGTGTACATTTGCTTAATAAATGTATCACAATCAAACCAACAGTTTATTTTCCAAACGATTGAACTTCTGAATCGAGGAAGATTTTGAACATCCTCGATGTCACTTCGACTCCCACATACCCAATGCAATGCTATCAGCTACGATGTTAACTCACAAGTAACACACGTTGATGTCATATGCTGAATCTCAATCTTTTAGCCCAGTGCATGGCACCTTTTCCCCAAGGATTCCTTATCCCTGCCTATCTGCTCCAGGAGATGCAGATTGCACTGAGGATCACATCTTGCCAGAGTGGATTGATATTTCTCTCTCTTGCTTTCCACACTGCTCGCTATCGGTATGTGTGGTCTCTGTTCTCACTCTTTTTCTCTCAACATGTACTCTTTTCTATCTCTCTCTCTCTCTCTTCTGGCAAACTCTCCCAGAGAATGTCGGAGAATTCTTGGATTGAGCACAAGCCCCAGAGCGTTAAAAAAAACTGCCAAAGTTCCGGCTTCTTTTTAAAAGACTGTGCAATTTTAAGAAAATGATCACAAAAAATTAAGCCACGTCGCTCAATGTCTGTTATTGGTAAATTCCATGTGCCGACAATCCCTTTCCTCAACTAATGATGGGAATTGCCAATGTGCGCGGCACGGTGGCACAGTGCTTAGCACAGCTGCCTTACAACGCCAGAGACGGGGTTCAGTTCCCGCCTCAGGCGACTTTTATGTGAAGTTTGCACTTTGTCACCGTGTCTGCGTTGTTTTCCTCCAGGTGCTCCTGTTTCCTCCCACAGTCCAAAGATGTGCAGGCCAAGTGAATTGGCCATGCTAAATTTCCCGTAGTGTTAGGTAAGGGGTAAATGTAGGGGTATGGGTTGGTGGCACTTCGGCGTTTCGGTATGGACTTGTTGGGCCGAAGGGCCTGTTTCCACGCTGTAATGTAAGCTAATCCATCCCGACAAAAGCGGATTGATTTCTGGAACGAGCCAAAGAAGTGGAGACAGAATACTTATGAGGGAGGGCAAGTAGAGAGACAGAGAGAAAGAGATGTACAGAGGAGAAAAAGAAAGACGCAGATAGGGACACAGAGAGAGTAAGAAGCAATGCGTGAGCGAGAGACAAAAATGGAAGAAGAGAAAATGAGAGACCAGGCAAGAGAACGGCAGACATAGAGCGTAATAAAGAGTGGGAGAGAGGGAAAAACAGAGCGAGACAGACGACGAGGTAGGGAGACACAGAGAGAGGCAGAGAAGGGACAAACAGACAGGGTGTTAGAGAGAAAGAGTGTGAGAGAGGATTAATGAGAGAAAAAAAGAGGCAGAAGAGAGAGAGAGAAAGAGAGACACAACGAAATCAAGAAAGAGCGATATCGAGTGAGAGACAGAGTTAAAGAGAGGTGGAAGGGCATAAGAGACAAAGGGAGAGGGAGACAAAGAACAAAGAACAAATAAAATTACTGGAGAGGAACAGCCTCTTTGGCTTTCCACGACTCCTACGATCCAGATCCTCCATCTGAACCTGCCGCCTGCTTTCTCAGAGACTGTATCCCTCTGCTCCCTGCCCATTCCTATAACAATCGAGGTATATCTTAAATGATCCGACTGTGCCTGCCTCATAGTATATAATCACAGTCTGCCTCTCACAAGTCAACCATAACTTTAACTTTGAGAAAGCTGCAGGACAAAGTCGCAACTGCACCAGACCATCTGCACCAGACCAACTGCACCAAACTCAATGTTGTTAATCTGGGAGATACGCAAATCGCCAAAAATGACGGATTAATGCCTGAGGGAGCATAAATTGTGGATAGTGTGATGTGCAATTGTTCTGAGTGCATGGCTGAATGCAAGGCGGAAGATGTTTAATGCAGAGAAATGCGAGGTTATCCATTTCGGTAGTCAAAATGTGAAAGGGGATTAAGAGATAGCACAAACAATAATGGAAATTGAATGAAATGGCACTGGAAATTATGCATTTCAGTGAAAAGGCAGGTCAAGTTAAATTACGAAACTGACAGAATTATTTTGGTGATGATTGTGCCTAGTCTTTCTTTGGAGAACTTGGCGATCAAGCCACAAGCCGAGGCATTGGGCCTTAACATGGGGAGACAAGTAAAATCTCATAGGTCTATTGCTAAGTTCATATGGAAGTCAAAAATGCGAGACCGTCTTGGGATACCGATGTAAGTGTGAAAAGTGATTATTACCTCAGATGTAACGAACATGGCAGAGTGCTGCGAACAAGAGAATTTTGCACTGATGAACCAGCGTTAGACATGTGCACCCACTTTACAAATGGATTAGTGTGGCTTGAGAGGACACAAGACCATAATTTAAATGATAAGACATGACACGTAATTCACACAGAAACTGACTTTAAGACAGTAATCGTGACAGTGGTAATGTGGAGAAAACAAAAATGATACTGGCTTTGCAGAACTTCCTGGCCCTTGACTATTTGCTAGAAGCGCAGGGCAGCACCCATGTTGTTATTAGCTCTGAATGTTTCACTAACAGCCCGGACACCTCAGACAATATGTTTAAATTGGCAGACCACATATGACGAGAAATAGACAAAAGTAATGAGTAATAGAGGCATTTCCATGACTATGACCCAAATGCCTATGTTGGATGGCGTCTTAACGTGTCTTGGGGCTCTTACATCCCATATGTATTGATTATTCTCATTGCCTTTGTCATTGTTTGTTGTTTAGTTATAAGCCATGCTCAATTCATGTTACAAATGCTATCTGCGAGAATTGTTGCTGGGTGTAACTGGTGGGCAGACAAACGCACGATATTTGGTTGTCAGTGGTCCAGCGCCATGCTCATATATGCCTCTGACCACAAGATGAGAATTGAAAACGAAACATGACGGTTTCAAATTAAATTTTCACTGTGCCTTGCTTTCCACACTATAACATGATGTCCTGCTAGATTTGCTGCAAACAGATATGCAGGAGACCCTCTGTGGTCATGGTCTCTGGGTATGCAACAGAGCTCAAACAGCCATGACTTCAGCTGTCAGCTTTTAAGTAAAACCGCAAAAGCCTCAGGGCTCTGTGCCCTGTAGGCCGTGTCATGTGATTATCTTGTGGCCCTGCATAAAACTTAGCTTGCTGCCTGTAATCT
>NW_025205161.1:7306-10138 GCF_004010195.1 Chiloscyllium plagiosum | reverse complement strand
TTCTGGGAGAGTGATGATCACCCAGTTTCTGGGCGTGATGATCACGCAGTTTCTGGGAGTGATGATCACCCAGTTTCTGGGAGTGATGATTGCCCAGTTTCTGGGAGTGATGATCACCCTGTTTCTGGGAGTGATGATCGCCCAGTTTCTCAGCAATCATTCCAAAGTTGAAGTTGTTCTTCCAAATGCCACTCCTGAAATCCTGCCAAACGTTTGTGACTGAAATTGTGAACTCGTTCCCGGTGATCTCGCTAGCTTGCAAAATAACATCCTTTTCCAAGTTTCCAGTTTAAAAATCATTTTCCTGGGTTTTGACACTGAAGAAAGCAATGTGGAAATTGGAGTCTGTACTGTCACTTCATTAAAGTCCTTAGCTGAAGGCTCCAATATGAAGATAAACGTGTGTGTGAGAGACAGGTACCACAGCAACCTGGCCACACTCCATGGGAGGAACTGGTCAGCTGAGGGGGCTAGTATGGCTCAGATTAGTGACAACAACTGGGGGTGAGTTTGGGGGCTGTCTCTCTGCCCTACCCCTAGTGAAAGACATTGTGTTGTGTGTCAGAGCTGCCTTTGCATAGGGTACCGAAGGAGAAGTGAATGGGTTTCTCGTTAATTAATTGTCAAGTTTCAAGCAACATTAAATTTGTTCTCTAACCATTGGAAGAATTTTTTTAAAATGTTGTAATAAGCAAAGACTATCTCAATTTCTTTTGTCGCTTCCCTTTTTGTTCATTTTTATTTGAAGAGTAAATTAGATTATCTGTGGTATCAAATTGAAAAGTTTGTGAGCTTGAGATGGCAGAGGGAGCTCAGTCAGTATTAATACAGCTGTGTTGTGGGTTAATAACTGTGTTCTTGCTCATTTTAATTCAGCTCATTCACACAATTAGCCACAATAATTTTGCTGAGGCAGCCTCCCAGTGTTAATAGCAGCACTCATTGTTTAAACAGCAACAATAAAAATTCCTTACAACAGCAACAGATGGAAGGGACTTGATTATAATTCTCACTCATTTGTTTTCTAAATGAGGTTTTGGTGGTC
This sequence comes from Chiloscyllium plagiosum, assembly GCF_004010195.1. Taxonomy (NCBI): domain Eukaryota; kingdom Metazoa; phylum Chordata; class Chondrichthyes; order Orectolobiformes; family Hemiscylliidae; genus Chiloscyllium; species Chiloscyllium plagiosum. Next base: position 9,093 of record NW_025205161.1, on the reverse strand, counting down.
ACATCCTTCTATCAAATCTACAAACAGGTAAATTTTACAATAATCCATGGGAATTAGTGACAGGCCCAACAAAGTCTAACAGTTATATTAAAATAGTAGAAATACGGTACATAAACTAAAGATAAGTACTGCCTCAGAGAGTGAGTTGATGGTGTTCATTAACATGACAGCTGAGTTTCCACTACAGATGTTATTTAGTGGGTAGTAATAGTCTGGATCTTGTGAAGAATCTCCTGATCTCACTGAATGGCACAAAGCTGGCAATCATTTGTTGTAGTTATTTAATGAACCCATTTGGACATGCCCACTCTGGAGCAAGTAGGTCTTATACTGAGTCATGCAACTGTCTGGCTGATTGTGGGAGCAGTGTAACGTGTAGATTTATTTCTTGCTGGATTAAGCCTCAGTTACTGAGAGAGGCCCTTTCGAGGCTGATTGCAGCCGTGTGCAGAATGAGGTAAGGACTTTCCAGCACAACCACAGACATGTCCCACGCAGGAAGCCCTTGCTTGCTAAGAGCAACTGAGCTCAAACTCCATTGTCTCATTGGTCAGGACACCAGAGAGATTGAAGACCAGGAGAGATCTGGTTGCTTTCTAAATTCTACATGCACAGTTTAGTGGTAGTTGAATTGAAGACGAAATTGTGCTCAGCATTTGCTTCTTGTGTGACATTGCACAAGTGATCGCAGCAGAACATTGAAAGAGAGAATTTCCACTTTGGTGATCCTGAAAGCCAGACCACAATGCATGGCTTGGGGCACACTCCATTTGGATGTTGCCGCTGGTCAGGGTCATCTCACTGTGCCATGTTACCTACTGCTCATGGGGGGGGGCATTACTGCCACCTTCCTCATTCACTTGGGCAAGTGGGGGAGAGGAAAACCACTTCCTGGTCTAACCAGAACAGTCTTTTATAGTTAACAAGCTACAGATTACATTAGCATAACAGACATTGCTACAGAGACTTTGAGGAGTTCTCAGTGGCAGAGCTCACTCCTTTCAGATCCAGAAGGTTCTGCCCACAGATCTCAAAATGGCGGTGGTGGAGTAGGCAGCGTCCGGGCTCCTGATCCCAGCTTCTGTCTGCTTCTCTTTTATTTCTTCCCTTTTCTTTCCTTCTTTTCATGGATTTGTTTTAGTGTTTTCTGACTCATTTTTTGGAGAAAGCTCAGCCGGGAAGGTAGCAGCGCTGGGCCCAGCACCAGGCCGGATAGCAACTGTGTGGGGGAGGGGCCAGTGATGGATGGACGGGGGCAGTGGTCAGTAACAGGAGGGGTCAGTGATGGTGGCAGGGATTCAGTGATGGGGTGGCGGAGTCAGTGAGGGGGGGCCAGTGATGGGGTGGGGGGGTCAGTGAGGAGGGGGCAGTGAGGGGGCGGGGTCAGTGATGAGGTGATGGTTGGCGCTGACACCTGGTGAGTTGTGGTGAAACCTGGCATTGCCGATGGTGGAGAGCGGCCGGTGAACCTGAGCAGGAGTTCGCCCCAATGTGGGATGGGGGTGTCAGAGCCCACCTGGCAGTGTCCGCACTCCCCTATCCCCCCGGCTTATGAAAGGAGTGTAATGTTTAACTTTTTATATGTATTCATTTATTTTTCTACTTCTGTAGTAAAGATTTTGTAGCAAGGTGCCTTTGTCCCCAAGATGGTACTGGGAATGGCGATATCACACACTGGTCACTGTGCCCCTGTCCTCCCCCTTCCCCCTCCATTCCCCCGTCCCCCCTGTCCCCGTCCCCTCTGTTCCCCCGTCCCCCCTTGCCCCCATCCCCTGTACCCCCCGTCC
>NW_025205161.1:5127-6749 GCF_004010195.1 Chiloscyllium plagiosum | reverse complement strand
CGCCTCCCCCTGTCTTCCCCGTCCCCTCTGTTCCCCCATCCTCCCTTCCCCCCGTCCCCCCTTAATGCACTCCTCCGTATTAACGCTTTCACACCCATATACAACAGAGCTCACCAGGAGCACTGAGTGTAAAGTATCTTCTCATAATGTCCCAGATTAGTTGGTGGCATGGTGGCTCAGTGGTTAGCATTGCTGACTCATTGCGCCAGGGACCCTGGTTCGATTGCACGCTGTCTGCGTGGGTTTCCTCCGGGTGCTCCGGTTTCCTCCCACAGTTCAAAGATGTGCAGGCCAGGTGAATTGGCCATGCTAAATTGCCCATAGTGTCCAGGGATGTGTAGGTTAGGTGCATTAGTCAGGGGTAAATGTAGGGGAATGGTTCTGGGTGGGTTATTCTATTGAGGTTTGATGTGGACTTGTTGGGTCAGATGGCTTGTTTCCCCACTGTCGGGATTCTATATAAAGATGAAGCTTTGTCATTACCTCTTGACCTGTAATCTTGAGCTTTTGACAATTTCATCCAGCTTTTTAAATGATTTCATTGAGATAATAGGAACTGACATTGGGGGATTCCACAATTCAAATGTGTTTTTCTAATCTCTGGTTTCTGGTATCACTCACATCCTCTCATTTTCTGGACATGATTTAACTTTCAATAACATGCTGACTTTGGTAACATCTTGTGTTTCTGCTGTTGGTTCGGTTCTGGAAGTCCCCACATCGCTGTCAATGAAAAGAGTATAATCAGCTGGGGCAGAGGAGTCAGCCTGAAGCAAACCTAAAGGGGATGTCCTGTATCCTTCACAAAGAGAGAGATTTATTATCGATCATTGGAACCTGGCCAGAACCAATAGTGATTCCACTTTGGGCTTGAGTTTCCTGTGTTTTATCAGCTGTTGCTGGAAGTTCCAAATTGAGGACCCTTATAATATTGTACTGGATGACCCCATAGGATCTGCTGAAATACCATTCAGCCCATCCAGAAAAGTCAGGCAGAGTCTCTGGTGATCATTCCTCTTTGCACTCCATCTCACCAGGTATACTAAGGCAGTGGAATGGGTTTTATAAAGGGTCTCGCTGAGGCTGACTGTGAGCACATAACAGAGAAATGGAGCATTGTGAGTTTGAATTTCCAATATAGGATCACTTACTGGAATCAGAGTGGGCATGCTCAGAGTTCCTTGTGACAGTCCAGGCAGTGACCTGGGTCTCCCTGTGGCAGTTTTAGTCAGTCTGTGACTCCATGAGGATTCCAATGGGAGATGGGGTGCTCGGGTCCAGAGCCATGAAATGAACTAAATGGATTTGTCTTAAATTCTCTTCTTTTTTAAAATTTCTTTTTTTTTATTTAGAGTCATAGAGTCCAACCTGTCCATGCCGACCAAATATCCCAACCCAATCTAGCCCCACCTGCCAGCACCTGGCCCATATCCCTCCAAACCCCTCCCATTCATATACCCATCCAAATGCCTCTTAAATGTTGCAATTGTACCAGCCTCCACCACTTCCTCTGGCAGCTCATTCCATACACGTACCACCCTCTGCGTGAAAACGTTGCCCCTTAGGTCCCTTTTAAATCTTTCCCCTCTCACCCTAAACCTATGCCCTCTAGTTCTGGACTC
>NW_025205161.1:0-5062 GCF_004010195.1 Chiloscyllium plagiosum | reverse complement strand
TGGCCTAACCAATGCCCTGTACAGCTGCAACATGACCTCCCAACTCCTGTACTCAATACTCTGACCAATAAAGGAAAGCATACCAAACGCCTCCTTCACTTTCCTATCTACCTGCGACTCCACTTTCAAGGAGGTATGAACCTGCACTCCAAGGTCTCTTTGTTCAGCAACACTCCCTAGGACCTTACCATTAAGTGTATAAGTCATGCTAAGATTTGCTTTCCCAAAATGCATCACCTCGCATTTATCTGAATTAAACTCCATCTGCCACTTCTCAGCCCATTGGCCCATCTGGTCCAGATCCTGTTGCAATCTGCGGTAACCCTCTTTGCTCTCCACTACACCTCCAATTTTGGTGTCATCTGCAAACTTACTAACTTTACCTCGTATGCTCGCATCCAAATCATTTATGTAAATGACAAAAAGTAGAGGGTCCAGCACCGATCCTTGTGGCACTCCACTGGTCACAGGCCTCCAATCTGAAAAACAACCCTCCACCACCACCCTCTGTCATCTACCTTTGAGCCAGTTCTGTAACCAAGTGGATAGTTCTCCCTGTATTCCATGAGATCTAACCTTGCTAATCAGTCTCCCGTGGGGAACCTTGTCGAATGTCTTACTGAAGTCCATATAGATCACAGCTACCGCTCTGCCCTCATCAATCCTCTTTGTTACTTCTTCAAAAAACTCAAGCAAGTTTGTGAGACATGATTTCCCATGCACAAAGCTATGTTGACTTTTCCAAAAATTATTGTACAATTGTGAAAAAACTGTTATGTGAACTTTTTATTTCTTTTATTTTTCTAACTAATTCATGTAATTTTGTACATTTGAAGGTCTGTAATGCTGGACTTCTTGCTGCTTTATTCTTCTAATGTTTGTTCCTAAGCGTCCGTGCTCTAGAATATGACTCTAATCTGTATCTAGCAAATGCACTTGTGGTAATTTTCCAAAATTCACTGGACTCTGGGGCAGTCCCACCAGATTGGAACCCAGTATATGTGATGCCACTGTTTAAAAAAGGAGGTAGACAAAAAATGGGGAATTATAGGCTGGTTGGCTTAACTTCTATAGAGAGGAAAATGCCTGAGTCTATCATCAAGGAAGAAATAGCAAGACATCCAGACAGAAATTGTCCTGTTAGGCAGATGCAGCATGGGTTCATGAGGGCTGGTCATTCTTAACTAATCTACTGGATGTTATGAACACGGTGGACAATGGGGACCCAGTAGATGTGATGTATCTTGATTTCCAAAAGGCATTTGACAACGTGCTGTACAAGAGGCTGCTGCATAAGATAAGGAAGCACGGCATTATGGGTAAAGCATTAGCATGGATCGAGGATTGGTTAACTAACAGGAAGCAAAGAGTCGGAATAAATGAGTGCTATTCTGGTTGGCAAATCAGTAACCAGTGGTGTGTCTCAGGGACCAGTGTTGGGGAGTAGGAGAGCACATGTAGTGTGTCAAAGTTTGCGGATGATACTAAGATGAGTGCCAGAGCAAAGTGTACAGAGGACTGTGAAACTTTACCAAGGGACATAGTTTGAGTGAGTGGACAAAGGTCTGGCAGATGGAGTACAATGTTAATAAATGTGAAGTCATCCACTTTGCTCAGAATAACAGTAAAAAGGAGTGTTACTTGAATGGTTAAAATGTTGCAGCATGCTGCTGTGCAGAGGGACCTGGGTGTCCTTGTGCATGAATCACAGAAGATTGGTCTGCAGGTACAACAGATAATTAGGAAGGCAAATGGAATTTTGTCCTTCATTGCTAAAGGGATTGAATTTAAAAGCAGAGAGGTTATGTTACAGCTGTCTAGGTCCTGGTGAGACCACACCTGGAGGACTGCGTACAGATTTGGTCTCCTTACTTGAAAAAGGATGTACTGGCACTGGAGCGGGTGCAGAGGGGGTTCACTTGGTTGATTCCAGAATTGAGGAGGTTTGGTTTATGAGGAGAGGCTGAGTAGACTGGGATTATATTTACTGGAATTTAGAAGGATGAGGGGGGAATCTTATAAAGAGATATAAAGTTATGAAGGAATGGATAAGATAGACTGAGAGATGATGTTTCCACTGGCAGGTGAAACTAGGACAAGAGGGCATAGCCTCAAAATTAGGGGAAGCAGGTTTTGGACTGAATTGAGAAGGAACTTCTTCACCCAGAGGGTTGTGAATCTAAGGAATTCCCTGCCCAGGGAAATTTTTTTTAGATTTCATTTCCTACAGTGTGGAAACAGTGGAGGCATCCTCAGTAAATGTTTTTAAAGCTAAGATAGATCATTTTTTTGTACGGTAAAGGAATTAAGGGTTATGGTGATAGGGCGGGTCAGTGGAACCGAGACCACAAAAAGATTAGCCAATATCTTATTGAATGTTGGAGCAGGCTCGAAGGGCCGGACAGCCTACTCCTGCTCCTCGTTCTTATGTACCTTTCTACCTAAGATGGCGCCGTAATTGGTGACATGCAAACTTTTCACTGTACTCATGTAAGTCCATGTGACAATGAAGTTAATTCAGTTCAATCCCTGGTCTCCTCAATGTAAACCTTCCTATTTCCCTGAGGCCTACATGTACCATCTTAGTCAATTATAATTGTCAGAGGAGATGTGTCTTTGTTTCTTCTCTGTAGAAAGAAAAATTCCTCATGGCTTCGGCATTTCCTTGAGGCCACCCTGCAGGATATTTGTTCTAACTATTCTTGGATGATTGCTACTCTGTGAGATTTCCACACCATGCCTGCTTTCCAAAACATCACCAGTGATAAAAGCCAAGTTAGTACACAATGGTGCATAGATGCATCAAGCAAATGATTTTTGCAACAGGTACATCATTTTCCCTGAGGGATAAATAAATTTGACAGGGCCCTTAGCATTTCCTGTGAATGTAGCATAGACCATTCGACCTGGCAGCATCTCTCCACAGGCCAGTAACAGAGCTTGCTGCATCCCATCATGTCATTTACTTTACCGCTGTATCATGCGAATTATATTGAAAATACTGACAGATGGATTATAATGTGGGGAAATGTGATTCATGATTGTAGGAAGAAGAGAGGCAAAAAGGCAGAATGATTGGGTTTGAAATGGTGAGAAATTATTGAGTGTTATTGTCTCGGGGGTTAGGGTGATCTTATACACAAATATTAGCAAGTTAACATGTTGGTACAGCCAAAAGAATGGGAGGATAAATTGGTTTGTATGTGGAATAAACTGCCAGAGGAAATGATAGATGCAGGTACAGTTACAACATTTAAACGAGATTTGGGCAGGTTATATTTGGACATGAATAGGAAAGGTCGAGATGGATATGGGCCAAACACAGGGAGGTTGGATTAGTTTAGTTTGAGATAACTTGATCGACATGGACTAGATAGACCAAGGGGTCTGTTTTTGTGCTGTATGACTCTGTGACTCTATTGTAGAGTGTTGCTGCAAGTGACATATAGGAGAGCTCAGACTGCAGAATGGTCAGTGTGTGAGCTATTGCACATTGTGAGTCCTGGGTTGTTTTGTACTTAGTTATGGATTGAATTAATAACTAACCTTTAGATGTCTACTATTACATTCCAAATTCTTATCAGGTGCTTTTCCATATTTAAGATAAAAGTCAACTCTAAGCAACATTTAATTCCCAAAGCTCTGAGACATGGTTACCTGTGCAAGTAGCCTGGCATAAACACACCTAGAACCAACAACAGACCTGTTAAATTGCTTCTGTATAGGATTCCAAAATGTTCCTCATTATGTCTCAAAATAATTACTATCTGTTATACCACAGTCTTTCCATCAGACCGAATTAGCAGAAAGGTTTATTCTTCAACAGTGAAGGCAAATTATAAACAGCTGTTGAAGTCAACTCAAATAAGACATTTACTCTGCAACTCGTAGATGAAAGAGTTAACCAGTGCCTTTTGTCATGACCACATACCAGGTGTTTCCTCAAAGTGACCCAGGAGTGATCCAATCTCAAACCAGATAAAGGTTTATTTATTATGAAGTACTGCTGGAAGTTATTTAAAGTAAAGAGAACTAAAGCTACTTATTAAAATCCCTATAGTGTCGAAACAGGCCCTTCAGCCCAAACCAACGCTCTGAGAGATACCCAGACCCACTCCCGTTATCCTATATTTACCGCATACTAATGCATCTAGCCTCCACATCCCTGAACACAATAGGCAATTTAGTATGGCCAATCCACATAGCCTGCACACCTTTGCACTGCAGGAGGAAACTCACACAGACACAGGGAGGGTGTGCAGTCACCTGAGGCTGGAATTGAACCCAGATCCCTGGTGCTGTGAGGCAGCAATGCTAACCACTGAGCCACTGTGATTGCATGCAAGCAAGGACTAAAATGAAAATAAGGAGAAAAAGACACTTATAAAGATGAGATTCCATTCGGTCACAGAATCGTACAATTGTGGAATCTTTCAGTACAGAAGGAGGCCATTTGGCCCATTATGTCTGTGCCAGTTCCCAAAAGAGCTACCGAGCTAGACCCATTCTCCAACTGTATCCCCGTACCCCTCTAACCTTCGTCCCTTTCAAATATATCTCCAGCTCTCTCTGAAACCTCCAATGGAATCTGCTTCCACCCCTCTCCTAGGCAGCACATTCCAAATCCAAACAACTCTCTGAGTAAAGACATTTCTCCTCATCTTACACTTAGCTCTCTTGCTGACAGTCTTGAAATTGTGACCTTAGTTACTGCCATATCAACTAGTAGAAACAAAAGATCCTTCTTTATCCTGTCAAAATTGTTCATAATTTTGAACACGTCAATAAGGTCACCTCTTAATCTTTTCTGGTCCAAGGAGAATAAGCCCAATCTCTCTAATCTTCCCTTTTATCTGAAATTCCCCATGCCTGGCATCACCTTTGAACTCTCCCCAGGCTTTAACATCCTCCCTTACATAAAGTGCCTAGGCTGAACACAATTCTCCAAATGTGGTCTCACCATTGATTTGTAAAGGTCTAGCATCACTTCCTTGCTTTTATACTTTATGCCTGTATTTAAACCCAAAGATCTTAAATGCTTTCTTAACTGTTTCACCTTGCC
>NW_025205160.1:7911-10138 GCF_004010195.1 Chiloscyllium plagiosum | reverse complement strand
CCAGTTCCCCAGCCACAAGTTCAAGTCCATTATTGCCCTATTTCTGGCCTCACCAGTCCGAGAAAATATAACAAACACTGACAGTGTGAGACAGATTGGAAGCAGGGATGATAGTTCACTTTAAAGAAAACAGTCAAATAGTATTTAATACACAAGCCTTATCAACGAACCGTGTGTATATTGAATAGAGAAGCAAACTTGATGGGCCGAAAGCACTACATCAGTTCTTGTTTTATATTTCACAATGTTTAAACATATTATGGGATATGAACATTGTATGGGGAAAACTGCATTGAGGAGATATTCGGTCATTAACTAGCATGAGGAAACGTATTGAATGACCTCCTCCTCTCCCGATGTTTGTGTGCAGTCTGTGGGAATGCTCTGTAAATGTTGTCACAAGCTCTCAGATGTTCGGAAGGAGGCCTCTGCAGGATCAACAGGACTGTGTTTCCCATTCCATTTTCTGATAACGAGGCTGGTGCCAGGTGTTCTGTCCGGCTTTATCCTTTAAGATCCCAGAGCAGTTTGATACGATTGAGTGTCTTACTTGGCCGATTCAGAGACCATTGAAGAGTTGATCTGTGCGTCTGGAATCACTTTTAGGCCAGACTAGGAAAGCACGGGAGATTCACTTCCAGAAAGTACATTGTGGAAGTAGATCAATGTTTAAAATCAACATTGGACACAAGCTCAATATTACTGACACCAGATTTTCGGACTCGATATTTTATTAATTATTTTTAACTTCCACCAGCTGCCAGAGCATTATCCTTGTCTGGATTCGTAATCCAATGATATTTCCACAACAACATCATCTCCACATGGGGACCTATCGGAAACCACACGGACCTGATTATTTAGGTGCTACTTGACAGCTCTGTCAAAAATTATTCCCACCAATTTGACTGTCGTGATGGGAGTTCGAGGTGGTAATTGGTCAGATTGTAATTATTCTCCTCTTTGGGGACTGGACATAGCTGAGTAATTTTCCACACTGGCAGGGAGATGTCAGAGTTGGAGCTGGAATGAAACAGTTTCCCCAGGGACGCGGCTTGTTGTGCAGCACAAGTCTTCAGTCCCGTTGCAGGAATGGTTTCAGGGCCCATTGCCTTTATCGTGTCTACTGTGTCCAGCTGTTATTTCATGTCACGTAGAGCAAATCGAATTGCTTGAATACTGGCATCTGTGAGTGTGTGGGCATCATGATGAGTGTGAGTTTGATCATCCAGTCAACACCTTTGGCTGAGGGTAGTGCAGACACCATATCCTTGACTTTTTTTCACTGATTTAGAGTTGTTACAATATTTAGGATGAGGATATTTGTGGCGTCCTCTGCTCCAGTAAATTGTTTAATAATCCATCGACATTTATGATTGGATTTAGCAGGACGACAAAGCTTAGATCCGATCTGTTAGTCTTGGGATCATTTCCCCTTCTCCATCAGACGTTATTTCTGCTAGTTGGAATGCAACCAGTCATGTGTGGGTTGTCAACAGATTTAGGTGCACATGATTCCGACCTTGGCATCAGCCCTGTATTCAGTGACCTAACCTGGCTTCTGATGCGGTAACACTTCCATTTTCATATTTTCATTCTGCTGATGGCATCTCCCTGGTGTCACACCCCCAATTTGTTACTTTATATCAATCCATTTAAGGTAATAACCTAAATCGTTTCTTTTCCGCAATGTCAACTTCGGTATTTGAAGTGAATGTGTTTCCCTCTGTTTTTCTCCCTGACCATGATTAAGAGCTCTGTAGTGTCAGTGATGTCAGTCTTATGCAGTTTCAGAGTCAAGGAACTTGTCCACCCCCACCATGCATTATCGTTCAGTCCCCAGTGTACGGCGCTCCAGGTTGGACGGGATGTTTGAGCATCATTGACATCCTTTGGAAATTGTCCATAAACAGAAATTGCTGAAGAAATTACTAAAAATGTTGCAGCACCTTCTGGAATGAATGCAGAGTTAAACTTTCAGGTCCAGTAACCCTTTACAAAGCTCCCAGTTTCTCCAACAATTTTTGTATTTTTATTTCCAGTATCCATAGTTATTTGTTTTAGTGAAAATTTGTTCCGTGCTATTCATTTCTGGAGAAATCACCCGGGCCTGTTAGCATCTGCAGAGACAGAAAAACAGCGTTAGCGTTTCATGCCCAGTGTGGTACTTCTTCAGAACTGAAAAGGATTGGAACCTGGGATTTTTAATCCCTTGTCAGAGGTGGGG
>NW_025205160.1:3044-4387 GCF_004010195.1 Chiloscyllium plagiosum | reverse complement strand
TCACTCTGCTCATTCCATGGACCCAGTTACTCACCAGGCCTTGGTCACTGAGTTCACCAAGTTATGTGAAATGATTGAAGCCATGATTGAAGAAGGGTTCAGCCGTGGCGAGAGCCGCTCCCAGCCGTTCCCCAAAAACATGAGCAGCAACTTGACAGCCTTGGAACCAGAACAGACGATGTCAAGCCCCAAACTGCAGTGACAGAGACCGCGATCAATTCCTTTCAGGAGAGGATCCTCGCCTTTGAAAGCCAGGTCCATACCTTAACTGAACATGACGGCCACCTCGAGAACAGGGGTAGGATGAAGAATGTTCACAGCGTCCGTTTGCTGGACCGAACGGAAGGTGGTCAGCGGGTGAGTTTATTGAGAACTGGCTGCTGCGATTCCTTCACTTCAAAACTGAAAAGGGACAGGTGAAGACTGAGACAGTTCATAGGGTTATGGTGCGCAGGTCAGACTCAGACCAACGCCTTCGCCCTGTCCTTGTGCGGTTACATAGTTATGGGGATAAACAAAGACTGTTGGAATCTTCCAGGACCCAGGGGAAAGATCCGAGGGATTTAATTCACGAGGGCTCCAGTATTATGTTCGTTCAGGACTTTTCAACGGCAGTGATTCAGGAAAGAAAATCTTTTGATGATATCAAGAGAAGAGTAAGGGAACTCGGGATTCAGTATTCCTTAATGTACCCAGCGGTGTTCCGTATTGCTTTCAAAGGATCCATACACTCGTCTAACACTCCAGAGAAAGTGAAAACTTTATGACATTTTAAAGTAAGATGGATGTTTAGATAATCATGTTTCTCTCTTAAAGAAATTTTCTTGGATTTTTCTGATACTAACCAGTGTTAAATTATAGTCGGGGATGGGTAGATGGGTAGAGTACTCACTTTTAACTTCTTCATTAGTATTACTACTCTTTTTCTCTTTCCTTGCTTGTGTCTGGGGTGCGATTCAAGCTGGGGCGGTTTACAAAGGTAGTTGTGATGATTAAATACCGACCAAAGGGCAGTTGAAGCCCGATTTTTGTCATTAATTGCCCTGAATGTCATATTGGTAGCAGGCAGAAGATTACGTTTTGGGGTATGTAACTGTCCCCACTGGTCGGGCGTGGTGGTGGGAGGGGGAGCGTATAAATTCCCTATGGAGTGTCATTGTCACTTTGGATTTTGTTTCATTTTTTGTTTTTTGTGTGTTTAGTTTTGGAAAGTTTTCAGAGCTTGTTCAGATGTAGTAGTCTTAGTTTGTGTTGTTTTTAAGCTCTATGATCAGTGATGTGTAATTCGAGTTCTTCCTCTCTAGAGCTCAAATGTTGCTACAGTGTGTGATGGATAATGATGT
>NW_025205160.1:0-2668 GCF_004010195.1 Chiloscyllium plagiosum | reverse complement strand
TCTGACCATGAAGCAGTAAAAGAATTTCGAGACGCTGGCGAATGGATCCTTTTTTGCTTAAGGCTAGTTAGTTCATTGAGTATTTCTGTAAAGATTTCAGATCTTTCTTAGCCATTAATGCAGATTCAACCAGTAACACATCCATTCTATGGGAAACTGCTAACGCTCATGCCAAGGGAATAGTTATTCCTCAGGAAGCGGCAGAAGGGGGAGCAGGAACGCTGGCTTGAGTCACAGCTGAGGACAGCCGAGACGGAATACTGTGATAGCCCCTCAGTGTCTAATCTGCAGAGGATCACAACGCTTCTGTCTACAGTGAATTACTTGCTCACACAAACAGCCAGGAAGAAACTTACTTTTGAAAAACAAAGGCTGTTTGAACATGATGATAAGCCAGGCAAGTTTTTAGCCTAACTTGCCAGAAAAACGAGCGCCCCTTTTAAGCCATTACCTCAATTAGGGAAGGTATTGGGATCCTTCCCTCCGATTCCAAAAAGATTAATGCAGCCTGTCCGAGATTTTCCTCCGAATTATTTCAGACTGAACATTTTGAGGATAGATGGATTAAGATGGAGTCATTTTTCAAGAACCTGGGTATTCCAGGAGTAACCCCTGAATAAGTGTTGTGTCTTCATTCACCATTGTCAGCGCAGGAGGGTGGAAAGCAGCTTCAGAATGCAAAGGTGCACGTTCCTGATGGATTTCCTAGTGAATTTTATAAATAATTTATAAACCTATTGTCAGAGCTGATGTTTAACATGTTCTGTCACTCATACAGTCAATAACTCCTCCCTCCATCCTTAAGAGAGGCTCATATCTCTCTGATGCTTAAAAAAGGAAGACCCTGGAGGATTGTGCTTCTTACACGCCAATCTCACTTTTAAATGTTGGTTTCAAAATCCTGTCTGAGACCCATGCATTAAGGTTGGAAACTTTGCTGCCTTCCGTTACCAAAGAGGACCAAACAGGCTTTATAAAGGGCCGTAGATCTTCCGACAATGTTAAGAGGTTACTCAATATGATTCAAGAGTGTCAACAACAATCTGTCCAGGGATTATTGATCTCTTTAGACGAGAGAAGGCATTTGATTGGGTTGAGTGGCCGGATCTCTTCTGAACATTAGAACGGTTTGGTCTATGCAAAGTTTTTATCAAGTGGGTGAGTATCCTTTACCGCGATCCTCTGGCTGCGGTTCTTACTAATGGTGTGCCAACCAGTAATATTAATATTTCTCCAGGCAGCCGATAAGGCTGATATCTTTCACCATTGCTGTTTATGTTGGTGATTGAGCCACTGGCGGAGACCATCCGTCGGGATGCCAACACATCTGCCCCAGAAGTGGGATAGAAGTCGCGTGAGATTACATTGTATGCAGATGAGGGTCATATGTTTTTGTCAAATCCCGCAATTTCGGTAGATCATGTGATGCAATGCATTAATTCGCTTGTTGCCTTTCTGGGCGATAAGATTAATTTTACAAAGTTGGAGGCCATGCCTATGGGAGGTCTTGGGGGAATACCTGATACTGAGGGCAAATCCTGGTTTCCTTTTAAATGGTCACAGGGGTGGTTTCCCTATTTCAGTATATTCATTACATTTGTCTTTGATCATTTATTTAATGTGAACTATGTCCATTTGTTTGACAAAATTAAACAAGACCTTCAAAGATGGGAGGCATTTTCAATATCCTGGCTAGGTCCGATAGCTTTTATTAAAATGAATGTCCTTCCTCATTTCCTTCACCCCTTGCGAATGCTTTCTATGATGTTTCCCAGACAGATATTTCGGAAACATAATGGCTGATTTAGCTCTTTTATTTGGCACCATAAACGATTCTTTATCTAGCTAATAAAATTGCAGCTGCCCCACAGATTGTGAGGAGTAGATCTCCCCGATTAAAAGCAATCAATTAAGTTTTTTTTCATCGTATGTTAGTGCCTGGGCCGCTGAGGTCTCGGCATCAATATGGCTAGACATTGAGCCCTCTCAGACAAAGTGAACCCTTATTAGTCTGTTGTTCTTAGATAAAATGACAACATTTATGGAATATTGTCATAAAATAATGATTATCAATACTGTTAAAACTTAAGGACAATGCGTCAGATCGAGGCAATACAGCCAAAACCATGTTTCTTACCCTATAATTGGTATACCGGGGATAATAGATTCTAGGTTTAAACTGTGGGCAGCGTGGGGGATACCTTGTTTGGGTGATTTAGAATTAGTAGTAACCCTACAATGTGGAAACAGGTCCTTGGGCCCAGCAAGTCCACTTCGATCCTCTGAAGAGTAACCCACCCACATCCGTTCCCCTCCCATCTTATATTTACCCTGATTAATGCCCCAACTTACAAGTCCTGAAACACGCTGAGCGATTGAGCAATGGCCAAGTCATCTAACCTGCACATGTTTGTGACTTTGGGAGGAAACCTACGCAGTCACAGTTGAGAATATACTAACTCCACACAGCCAGTCACCCAAGGCTGGAACCAAACCTGTGACCCTGGTGCGGTGAGTCAGCAGTGCAAACCACTGAGCCACCACTTACTTGAAGGAGAAACAATGATACCGTTTGATCAAGTAACTCGTAAGTATGGACTACGGAGTAGAGACTTCTTCTGTTTTTTTTTTCCAGATTAGAGATTTGATTAAAAACCACAATTTTAAA
>NW_025205159.1:9187-10136 GCF_004010195.1 Chiloscyllium plagiosum | reverse complement strand
GCCAATAACAAACTGAAAAGCAAAATATCTGCACATTTAACTTGAAAGATCATTGTCCAAATATGGTTCGAACTCATGACCAAAGGAAAAATGAGAGTTTGACCCAAATGCTGCTCTATTTGTAGAGTCATCAAGTCCTACAGTATGGACAGAGGCAGAGAGGCCCTTTGACCCAAACTCGTCCCTGCTGACCCAAATATCCAACCACACTAACCTCATTTCCCAGCACTTGGCCAATAGCATTCTCGTCTTTTCCTGTCCATGTAAATTCCCAAATGCCGTTTAAATATCATTAATACAAATGCTTCAATCACTTCCGTTGGCAGCTCATTCCCTTTGTGTACCACTCTCTGTGTAAAACAGTTTCCATCAGTTTCCCTTTTATTCCTTCCCCTCTCACCTTAAACTGATGCCCTCTCCTCCTCGATTCCCCAACTCTCGGAAAAAAAAGGTTGGATCTATCCTATCCATGTAAACTTCTATAAGTTCCCTCTCAGTCTCCTATTCTCTAAAGAAAAACGTCCTCGCTTGTCCAACCTCTTCCTATAATTCATACTGTTGGGTCCTGGCAATATTTTTATAAATTCCGTCTGCACACATTACAAATTAAAAACATCCTTCCGATCGCAAAGTGACTAAAACTGAACACAACACTACAAGTGCAACCTCACCAACATCCTGAATAACTGCAACGTAACTTCCCAACTGCTCTCCTCCATGTCCTGACCGATGCATGCCAGTGTGGCAGAAGCCTTCTTCACGACCATGTCTAACTGTGACCCCACTTTCAGAGAACGGTGGACCTAAACTCCATGGTCCCTCTGCTCAGCTACACTCCTTAAGGTCCTACCAATCACCATGAAACTCCTACCTTGATCTAACATTGCCAAAATATTCCTCGGCCCACTTCTCCCGTTTGATCAAGGTCCTGCTGCAATTTCTGATATAC
>NW_025205159.1:7046-8291 GCF_004010195.1 Chiloscyllium plagiosum | reverse complement strand
TTCCCTTCTTGAATAATGGCACAACATTTGCTAATCTCCAATATTCTGGAGCCTAAACTGAAGCTAACGATGATGCAAAAGTATTAACCAGGGTCCCCATAGTTTCTTCTGTAGCCTCTGGCAGTGTTCTTGGATGCATCTGTTTAGGGCCAGGAGATTTATCCACCTTCATACATTTAAATGCATTCAACATGTCTTCTCTTGTGATATTGACTCACCCCAAGATAACACTACTACCTTTGTTAACCTCCCTAGTCTTCATGTTTTTCTCCACGGTAAAGGCAGAGGAGAAATATTCATTGAGAATCTCGCAAATCTCCTACGGTTCTAGACATGCATGTCCACTTTGGAACTTGAGGGGTCATACTCTTATTAAGTTATTCTTTTTACTTTAATATAGTTAAAGAACCTCTTTGCATTCACCCTAATCTTCTCAGACAAAGTTATCTTGTTCCCTCTTTTCGCACTCCCGATTTCCTTCTTCAGTAAACTCCTGTATCCCCTGTACACCTCCAGCTATTCCCTCGATCCCAGCTGCCTGGACCTGAGCCACGCCTCCTTTTTGCTGGTCAAAGCCACAATATCTCCTGACATCCAGGGTTCCCTCTTCCTAACAACCTTGCGTTTTACCCTCACAGGGACACATAGACTTTGAACTGTAGACGTTTCACTTTTAAAGGTCTCCCACTTGCAGGAGGTCCCTTCGCCTGCAAACAAACTCCTCCAACCAACCCCTACAAGCTCCTGTCTAATTCCACCAAAATTCGCCTTGTCCCAAGTTTGAACTTGAACATGTGGACCAGTTTTGTCCTTCTCCGTAACTATTTAAAAATTAATACATCTATGGTCAATGGTCCGAGAGTGCTCCCCGCCCCCCACTGTCACCTCAGTCACCCGTCCTGCCATAGATCTTAGAGTAGGTCAAGTTTTGTCTCTTCCCGAGTTGCACCCTCTACTTACTGCTTGAGGAAACTATTCTGAACACACTGAATAAATACACCCCATCTCAGTCCTTAATTCTATGTCATTCCCAGTCTATATTAGGAAAATTTAAATCTCCTACTAGTGCAATCCTATTGGTCCTGCAAGTCTCCCCAGTCTATCTACATATTTTTGTTCCCCTAAATCCTCGTTTGCTATTTGGAGGCCTATAGTACAATCCAAATACGATCACCATTCACTTCTTTATTTATTAGCTCCCCAGACAAATCCTCACAGGATGATCCATCAGTTATTTTATCTCTG
>NW_025205159.1:5691-6453 GCF_004010195.1 Chiloscyllium plagiosum | reverse complement strand
CCCTCACTATCGAGTCAGATAATTACTTCTGTAGTTATTCTGCTTGCACAGCCTTCTGACAATGGGATTTCTTCATGAATTTGGCTGAATTGTTTTGCTTCAGGTAATGGGGAGATTCCAATGAATCCTCATCAGGAATCCTTGATTAGTGGGAAAGACGACTGGGCTTTTTTTCACTCCAACACATTGATGTGATGAGAGATAGGGAAACAGAAAGGGAGCAATAGAATGTTTGTCCACATATATGCTACATTTTCCATCTGTAAGTTAAATCAGTCACGTTATCAGTCCCAGGCTGGACTCTGTGAGCTCTTCTTGAACATTGTCCGAACTGTATGACTCCATCACATTCTCGACTCCAGGTCAGTGTGTTATTGCAGAATCAATTCATTAACAATAAATGGTCCAACTTGTTGTGAAGATGTGTTAATATGTGCTTGCATAATGTAAAAATAAGCGTTTCATGTCTTCACAATATCTGTGTTAAAATGAATATTCTTAAACATATACAGTAATTGCTGGAAAAGCTCAGCTTGTCTGTCAGCATGTATGAAGAGAATACAGAGTTCAATTTTTCGGTCCAATGCCCTTTCTTTTGAACATGACTTATTCTTAAAGTATTTCTCCAGTTTAATTCTCCCACACAAGAAGAAATATCCATCCGGTATTCACAACTGCACTCTTCTCAAGATCTTATATGATCAATAAAACATCCCTCATTCTTAGGCCGAACTGTTAATTCTTCATAACGTAATGCATTCA
>NW_025205159.1:0-2952 GCF_004010195.1 Chiloscyllium plagiosum | reverse complement strand
CGAGGGGTTCGGTGTGGTTTATATACAGCATATGAGATACCCAAGAGTAAGTGACAGACTGGAATCTAATCGAGGGGTTCAGGGTGGTTTATGTACAGCATATGAGATGCCCAAGAGTGAGGGGCAGACTGGAATCTAATCGAGGGGTTATGGGTGGTTTACATACAGCATATGAGATGCCCAAGAGTGAGGGGCAGACTGGAATCTAATCGAGGGGTTATGGGTGGTTTACATACAGCATATGAGATACCCAGGAGTGAGGGAGATACTGAAATCTAATCGATGGGTTGGGGGTGGTTTATACATAGCATATGAGATGCCCAAGAGTGAGGGGCAGACTGGAATCTAATCGAGGGGTTATGGGTGGTTTACATACAGCATATGAGATACCCAGGAGTGAGGGAGATACTGAAATCTAATCGAGGGTTTGGGGATGGTTTATATCCAGCATATGAGATGCCCAAGAGTGAGGGACAGACTGGAATATAATCGAGGGGTTCAGGGTGGTTGACATACAGCATTTGAGATAACCAGGAGCGAGGGAGAGACTGGAATCTAATCGAGCGGTTCAGGGTGGTTTACATACAGCATATGAGATACCCAGGAGTGAGGGAGATACTGAAATCTAATCGAGGGTTTGGGGATGGTTTATATCCAGCATATGAGATGCCCAAGAGTGAGGGACAGACTGGAATATAATCGAGGGGTTCAGGGTGGTTGACATACAGCATTTGAGATAACCAGGAGGGAGGGAGAGACTGGAATCTAATCGAGTGGTTCAGGGTGGTTTACATACAGCATATGAGATACCCAGGAGTGAGGGAGAGACTGGAATCTAATCGAGGGGTTCAGGGTGGTTTCTTTAGAGCATATGAGATACCCAGGAGTGAGGGAGAGACTGAAATCTAATCGAGGGGTTCGGGGTGGTTTATATACAGCATATGAGATACCCAAGAGTGAGGGACAGACTGGAATCTAATCGAGGGGTTATGGGTGGTTTACTTACAGCATATGAGATACCCAAGAGTGAGGGACAGACTGGAATTAAATCGAGGGGTTCAGGCTGGCTTATATACAGCATATCAGATAACCAGGAGCAGGGAGAGACTGGAATCTAATCGAGGGGTTCAGGGTGGTTTACATAAAGCATATGAGATACCCAGGAGTGAGGGAGAGACTGAAATCTAATCGAGGGGTTCGGGTGATTTATATACAGCATATGAGATAACCAGGAGCGAGGGAGAGACTGGAATCTAATCGAGGGGTTCGGGGTACTTTACATACAGCATATGAGATAACCAGGAGTGAGGGAGAGACTGGAATCTAATCGAGGGGTTTGGGGTGGTTTACATACAATTTATGAGATAACCAGGAGCGAGGGACAGACTGGAATTAAATCGAGGGGTTCAGGGTGGTTTATATACAGCATATGAGATAACCAGGAGCGAGGGAGAGACTGGAATGTAATCGAGGGGTTCTGGGTGGTTTACACAAAGCATATGTGACACCCAAGAGTGAGGGAGAGACTGAAATCTAATCGAGGGGTTGGGGGTGGTTTAGATACAGCATTTGAGATGCCCAAGAGTGAGGGAGACACTGGAATCTAATCGAGTGGTTCAGGTGGTTTACATACAGCATATGAGATAACCAGGAGTGAGGGAGAGACTGAAATATAATCGACGGGTTGGTGGTGGTTTACATACAGCATATGAGATAACCAGGAGCGAGGGAGAGACTGGAATCTAATTGAAGGGTTCATGGTGGTTTACATACTGCATATGAGATAACCTGGAGGGAGGGAGAGACTGAAATCAAATCGAGGGGTTCGTGATGGTTTATGCACAGCATATGAGATACCCAGGAGTGAGGGAGAGACTGTAATCTAACCGAGGGGTCAGGGTGGTATACATACAGCATATGAGATGCCCAAGAGTGAGGGACAGACTGGAATCTAATCGAGGGGTTCAGGGTGGTTTATATACAGCATATGAGATACCCAGGAGTGAGGGAGAGACTGAAATCTAATCGAGGGGTTCGGTGTGGTTTATATGCAGCATATGAGATAACCAGGAGCGGAGGGAGAGACTGGAATCAAATCGAGGGGTTCAGGGTGGTTTACATACAGCATATGAGATGCTTAAGAGTGAGGGACAGACTGGAATCTAATCGAGAGGTTTAGGCTTTACCCACAGCATATCAGATACCCAACAGTGAGGGACAGACTGGAATCTAATCGAGGGGTTCAGGGTGGTTTATATACAGCATATGAGATAACCTGGAGCGAGGGAGAGACTGGAATCTAATCGAGGGGTTGGGGGTGGTTTACATACAGCATATGAGATAACCTGGAGGGAGGGAGAGACTGGAATCTAGTCGAGGGGTTGGGGGTGGTTGACATAAAGCATATGAGATAACCAGGAGCGAGGGAGAGACTGGAATCTAATCGAGGGGTTGGGGGTGGTTGACATACAGCATATGAGATAACCTGGAGGGAGGGAGAGACTGGAATCTAATCGAGGGGTTCAGGGTGGTTTACATACAGCATATGAGATAACCAGGAGCGAGGGAGAGACTGGAATCTAATCGAGGGGTTGGGGGTGGTTGACATACAGCATATGAGATACCCAGGAGTGAGGGAGAGACTGGAATCTAATCGAGGGGTTCAGGGTGGTTTATTTAGAGCATATGAGATACCCAGGAGTGACGGAGAGACTGAAATCTAATCGAGGGGTTCGGAGTGGTTTATATACAGAATATGAGATACCCAAGGGTGAGGGACAGACTGGAATCTAATCGAGGGGTTATGGGTGGTTTACATACAGCATATGAGATACCCAAGAGTGAGGGACAGACTGGAATTAAATCGAGGGGTTCAGGCTGGCTTATATACAGCATATGATATAACCAGGAGCAAGGAGAGATTGGAATCTAATCGAGGGGTTCAGGGTGGTT
>NW_025205158.1:8364-10135 GCF_004010195.1 Chiloscyllium plagiosum | reverse complement strand
AGCTCGAAAAAAAGTGCAGAAGTTACATGTGATTTGTGAAAACCTGGGGTAAACGATCCTGCTTATATTAAGCCCACAACGCAGAAAGATTTATCCCGTGCAGTAATCTGTGATAATTCGAGAGTTCAGGAACTATTTGAATTCAGAATTAAGAGAATACTAACTAACTATTATTTACAACTCCTTCCTCTAACTTATTTTTTACGTTCCCCTTATACAGTAGGAGTCTAATAAAACCACCACATTAAAATTGACAAAACAATCAAGTTTTCAAAACAAGCCAGGTGTCGAATCTTGCA
Source organism: Chiloscyllium plagiosum (assembly GCF_004010195.1). NCBI lineage: Eukaryota > Metazoa > Chordata > Chondrichthyes > Orectolobiformes > Hemiscylliidae > Chiloscyllium > Chiloscyllium plagiosum. The sequence continues at coordinate 9,836 of NW_025205158.1, read as the reverse complement.
TTTAGATATTCCTGTGTCTTATTTTCGTTTCTAAGGCATCATATTTCACAGGTCACAGACTGATAAAGTTACCTTTAAGAGATCTATTTCTGAGCAATCCCTGCAAGCTGGTGATATGGCTGTTCTCTTCCCAACTGCTCAAATTTCTCTTGTCTTATATTCCAAAAGCATCGGATTGTGTCATTGGTTTTTAAGATTGTCAATATATTAACTTCAAACTTGTCTGGAATGTACTTCTTTCTGATGGATAATTTCAACTGATTGACAAATTTCGAATCTTTTATTATCTCCAGGCAACCAGCTACCCTGGTACAGTACACCCACATCTTCATAATAGAACATCGCCACATGCAAAAGTGTTCGCACGTAGCACACCATCCTCAATTGGAGCTATACTCGTTCTTATTTTCTTCCGTCACTAGCTCAAAACCACAAATCCTGTGGAGGGTTTTCATTTCAGCCCAAAAGTAAACAACCTCTGCAAAAACCCCTACATTTTCAAGATGCAGGAATGTTGGCATGAAAACGGCTATCATTTCCCAATCCAACCAAAAATACTTTTCAGGAGCATTTAAACTGACAGGAGCAGAGAAAGCAGGAACAGGAATATGCCGTAGCCCTACTCCCCATTCATTATGTTTATGGCTGATCCTCTGCCCCGATACCATATTCCCATTTTCTCTCAATATCCCATTTATCTCTAAAACAATTATCTTTCTCTTTCCTGAATATATACAGTGGCTTGAGTCCACAACCTTCAGTGGTTAAGAATTTCACAGGTTGACCAATGTCTGAGTGATGAAAGTTCTCTTCACCTCCGTTCAAAATGCCACAGCCCAAATCCTGAGTCCGTGATCTTTGGTTTGTGACTGCCCTACACGGGCAACATCCTCCCTGCAACAAGTCTGTTCTTCAGCCGTTACAATTGGAGACGTTTTAATCAGCACCCCGGCCTCCAATTCTTCTCAATGCATCTCCAGATGAACCAGCCTCTTCTAATGTGACAGATCTAACAGCCTCGAATCAGTCCAACCAATTTCCGTTGTTCTCACTCCGCGGCAAGCACACCATCCGTTAGATAGCGATACACAAACTGCACAGAATCATCATTGTCTGGACTCACCAAGGCTGCTGCATCACTGTAGTATAGCAAAGAACAAATAAAATTATTCCAGAGAAACACACCCTACGGGCCCCAAGCCAAAACCAATCCAGATCCTCTGTTTAAACCTGTCATCTATTTTCCTAGGATCTGTATCCCTTTGCTCCCTTCCCATTCATGTATCTGTCTATATACTCATTAAACAATGTTATCGTGCCTACCTCTACCACATCCACTAGCAACTTGCTCCATCCAGCCACCACGCTTTGTGTAAAGAAAATTACATGAGTATCTCCCTTGCGCTTTCCCCCCTCATTTTAAAATCGTAACCCTTGTAATTGACTCCAGCACACTGGTATAATCTTGCTAC
>NW_025205158.1:5657-7050 GCF_004010195.1 Chiloscyllium plagiosum | reverse complement strand
GATACACCGCAGCTCACTAAAACACTGAGAAAGGTGCAGTGATTCGTTACTCGTGAAGGTCTGAGAAGCGGCAGAATAAAGTGAATGATGAATTGTTAAAACTGGAGTATGGACAGAGAGACCTGGACTTTCGTCGCATTAGTGATTTTTAAAAATCTGTAAAGGCCTGAGAATTTTTCAATGATACTTACATTTGCCAAGTTTAAAAGTTTGGAAAATGACATTGTATTTAAAATTTAATGTTGCGATGTTATTCAGGGAGCTATTCAGCTCTGTGAGTCCTCACATTCCTCCCTTTCAATCCTTGCTAGTTGCTTCTACCCCCCAGTCCTTCTCTCTCTACTTGTTTCTGTGCTCCACTCTGTGTCTCACACAGTCCCCATGTCTGACATTCCGCTTATGGTAAACTATAACATGGTAATATTAAGGAAGACCATGCACCACATTAAGCATGCACTAGCTTGCTATGTCCTGGAGCGTTTAGGGTTTGCTGGTGGAAAGCAAATAGGTTTACATAAAACATAGAACATAGAACAATACAGCACAGAACAGGGCCTTCGGCCCTCAATGTTACACCGACATGTGATGTAATCTATGCTCATCCCCCCTATCATACCCCATCATCATCCATGTGCTTATCTAAGGCTTATCTTGGCAGGCAGGGTATTTCACGGCCTGACCACTCTGAGTACAGAACCTGCCTCTGATATCTGTCTGAAATTTGTAACCCCTCAAATTGCAAGCTGATATCATTTGACAAGAAAAAAAACTTTCACGGTCGACCCTATCGAATCCACTGATGATCTTGTATCTCTCTATCAAATCCCCTCTTACCCTTCTTCTTTCCATTGAGAAGAGATGCAAGTTTCTCAGGCATTTCTCATAAGACCTACCCCCAGACTAGGTAACATCCGGGTAAATCTCCTTAGCATCTTTTCCAATGCTTCCACATCCTTCCTGGAATGGAGCGACAAGAACCGTACACAACGTTCCAAGTGAAGCCGCACGAGTGTTTTGTATAGTTTCAGCATGACATTAAAGCTCCGCGTCTCAATCCCTCTACCAACAAAGCCTGATACACCGTATGTGTTCTTGATAGCACGGTCAATCTGGGTGGCAAATTTCAGGGATCTTTGTACATGGACTCCCAAGATCCCTTTGCACATCCACATTAACAAGAATCTTTCGATTGACCTAGTTTTCTGTCTTCTTGTTATTCATCCCAAGTGATTCACCTCACATTTAGCCGCATTGAACTTTATTTGCCAATTCTCAGCCCAGTTCTGCAGTTTATCCAAGTCCCCCTGCAACCTGCAAAATTCTTCCACACTGTCCACTGCTCCGCAGCCTTTAGTGTTATCTGCAAACTTACTAACCCATCCACCTATGCCTG
>NW_025205158.1:0-4854 GCF_004010195.1 Chiloscyllium plagiosum | reverse complement strand
CTGTAACTTGCTGTGGACATGTTCACTTATTGGAAACGTAAATGTCAAATCGAATAGTGTGAACAGACATCCCTGTGCAGCAGCGATTTCCAAACGAACTCAGAGACAGATTAAAAGTTTCTTTCCATGCTGAGTCCAAACTTCCACACCCATAAAGGGTTATCCATGACAGATGGCAGTTTTCTGACTGGATATTATGAAGTTGAAAAATGAAAGTACTGAGAGTACAGTTCATCACATCTAATCATAACGTCTACGTTGCAGAAAATGTCGTGCGAATTATATTGAAAGAATTCGGAGATGGAGTATCACATGGTGAAATATGATTCATGTTTATCGAAAGAATAGAGAAAAAAGTGAACGTTTCTGTTAAAAATAAGGTGAAAGTATTAAACATTATTGCCCAGAAGGATTAATGTTGTCACAAATTTACATGACGGTGGAGGCAGCGGGGAGATGCCAACAGATTGTATCAGGTACATAAGGATATCTTGTTAGGAATCTCTCTAGTTGGGATTTTCCCCACTATTGAGTATCCTTTGAGAGAGTCTCGATCTCACAGTCTCTCTGTGACACTGTCTGCATGCAGTCACACTCATACCTGTGCATTATTACACACTCACCATCACCCACAGTCCATCAATCTCACACATATTTTTCACGCACTCAGAGCACTCTCTCAGTCAAATACAAACAATGACAACCTCCCTTAAACTCTCTACCTCTCTTTATCAATTTCTCACACACATGCACACATTTACGTACTAGCATTCTAAAACACACACATAGGCACTGTCTCTAACACACAGAGACACTAAAAAAGCATCTCCCACACTCATTATCCCTCAAACTTTGTCACACAGTCACATGCTCACTGTCTCACACTCTGTCCCTCGCACTCTCTCACGCACTGCTCCTCACACATTCTACCTCACACTTTCTTCTCGATGTGCCTCTCTTACTTGTTCAGAGACAAACTGAATTGTGCACAGACACACCGATACCCTCACAGACACAATGACTCCCTCGTCGAGAGTATGACTCCCTCACAATCATTCAGAAATTATCGTCGATTCACTGATTGCACCAAAATCGCAACGAGTCCCTCTCAGATACATTGAATCTATCACAGTTATGTTACACTGAATTCCTCACAATCACACTAACTCCCTCACAGTCACACTGATTCCCTCACAGGAACACCGACTCCTCAGAAAAGCACTGACACTCTCACAGGCACACCGACATTATTGCAGATGCACTGACTGCCTCATAGTCATGCTGACTTTACCGCCGACACACTGACTCCCTCGCAGACAAACTGAGTCCCTCAATGTCACTTCCTCACTATCTCACTAATTCTGACACAGTCTCACTCCCTCACAATTCCACTGTTTCCTCACTGTCATAATAATTTTCTCGCTGTCACCCTGATTACGTCGCTCCCACTCTCATTCCCTCACAGTGTCGCCACTTCCACACTGTCACACTCACTCCTCCACTGTTGCTCTCAACCCCCACTGTCAAACTGGCTCCTTCAGTGTTGCACTCACTCGCAGCCTTATTCACTCACACAGTCTCACTGATTCCAACATTCCATGCTGAATCCCACACAGTCTTACTCACTCCGTCACTCTGCGTCCTCTATTGTCAGACATCCTCGCTCAATTTCACAGTCACTCCGTTATTCTCACTCACACTCTCACAGTATCACTCACGCCTTAAGTCTCAGTCACTCCCTCCATTTCGCACTGAATATCGCACTCTCTAGCTCAGTTCCTTACAGTCATACTCAATCCCTCAATGTCTCACTCACTCCCACAGTTATAGCCGCTCGCTCACAGTCACATTCGATCCCTCACTGTCACGTCCACTCCCTAAATTGGACCGAAAGCTCCAGGCATTCGTTTATTGGCAATTCTGCTACCTTTTAAATGCAGAACATTTGAAGAAAATGCGTTTTTTTTTATAAAATTATGTTTTCTGCATAAAACAAGGCGGAGACGAGGTAAATTCTGAGACGGATCCTGAACAAGGTTCCACACCTATTATTCAGTGGATGAACTGAAATGTCACGTTTTGTACATGTATGTCGCTCTGACTGTTTGAAGCTTGAGAAGTAAGCAGGATCTGCTGAAACATCTAATTCTCTCAGAGCAGTAACTTCAAACATATTCAGGAATTTTTATCTCGTCATCGAAACTTCCACATTATTTCTAACAGAGTTCTACATATCCTGCTTCTCCCTTTCAGACTGATATCTTTGCAAGGCAGGAATTTCTGAATGAAAACACCTTTTGTCACATTTGTCTCTCACGTGTGCTGTCAGATTTCCACAACCAAACTGAAGGATTATCTGTTCCTTCACCCAGTTTAAATCTTTAATATTGATTTTATATTGTCCCTTCTAATTCTAAAATCCAGAACCAGTTCACATCGCGCTGAGATTCATCTGTAGGAGGCTGAGAGACATAGGACGAGTAATTAGATGGTGTCAGTCAACTATTTAAAGTTTGGTCACAGCAGCCATTTTATGGTAGCACAACACTGATATCAGAGGAAAATAGAAGATAGGAGCAGGAGGAGGCAATACGGCCTTTCCAACTCTCACCTTTATTCATTACGTCCGTGACTGATCTACCAGCTCAATAGCCTGACCCTTCATTTCTCCCCATTACCTTTCAGCCCAAATGCACTAAGTGCTACATCTAACCGCCTCTTCAAAACATACACTGTTCTGGCATCAAATACTTCCTGTGATAATGAATTCCAGAGGCTCATCATTATTTGGGTGGCGAAATGTCTCCACATCTCGATCATAAATGTCTCACCTCGAATCCTTAGGTGGTCAACCCTGGATCTGGACATATGCACCATTAGGAACAGCCTCCCTGCATCTGCCCTGTCTAGTCATGTTAGAAACTTTATTAGATTTTATGATACCCTCCCTCACTCACTGAACTCCAGTGAAAGTAATCCTAACCTGACCAATCTCTCTACATACTTCAGTCCAACGTGCCTTGAAACAGCCAAATAAACCTAGTCTCACTCATCTTACAAACAGGGAAAGACAAGAAAGAAGGTGGACTTGGGAGTCCTTGCTCAAGTCAGTTCAATGTTGATAAACGAGAATGGTGGATGGACAGCAAATATTCAATGGCAAGGCAGGAAAATGACACAAACCCACGGTTGCATTATTTCAGGGTGGGATAGAATTGAAGTTTTGAGGCAATAATTCAAAGCACTGGGATAGATATAAACGTTTCTTGCTGTTTTGGGATGTAAGGCTAGAATCATCATCTAAATATCTAACAATGCTCTGAAACATATCAAGGCTAAAATGAAGGAACAACGCCTTGAATTTCTGTACATGTGTGGATATCAGGTGAGGATGGGAGAATTTCTCACCAAAGGGCAGCATTTAGTCAGGTTCTTTTTTTTTCAACTATCTGGGAATGATGATCTCTGTGGAGTTATCTCACCCAAAGCCTACTCTGTTCTGCGAGCAATGCCCGGTCACACTATCCCCTCTAATCCTCTGGGAATGGACCTTTAGCCTACCACGTAACTAGTCCGATATCAATGGCCTCCTACTCCACCTAATCTCACTTGCCATAGCAACAGTCAGTTGACCAACACACATTGTTCCCCTAGCAACGGTCTGTAACCCTACCCTTCTGTTCCCACAGCAGCATAATAGTCACATATAAAATCTGTTCCCTCAGAATTGGCCTGTGTAGCATCTGTACTATGTTCCTTATCAATGATCAATGGTTCCACTCCCTTACTTACTCCCAAGGAAAGGTCAGTAGTCCAACCCGACTCGGTTCTCAGGCTATATACCTGCTGTTCCCTCAGAATTGGCCTGTGTAGCATCTGTACTATGTTCCTTATCAATGATCAATGGTTCCACTCCCTTACTTCCCCCAAGGAAAGGTCAGTAGTCCAACCCGACTCGGTTCTCAGGCTATATACCTGCAGATCCTTCCCATTCTGCTTAACGTGCAACAGACTGTGGCCTATTCTCAACCTTTTCCCAAGCAGAGGCCTGCAGCACCACAGCCTGTACAGTCGGCTCTGATTCCACCCACACTTCCTCCTTCAGAAAGGATCGTGGCAATGCACCCACACTACTCCAAAGCAAAGCCTTTGAAACCACCTGACCCACCTTTCTCATAGCATCAGTGTGTGACCCCGCAAACACAGTGTTCCCCTGGACACAGAAGGAGACTTAAACGACGACTGTTTCGCTTAACAATGGTTTCCAGCCAAACACCCTCTCTGTTCCCTGAGCAAAGGCTTGCTGCAATGTTTCCACGCTGCTCCCCCAGCAACAGACTGCATTCTCACGCTCACTCTCTTCCCGTAGCAACGGACTGTGGACCTACCGACAACCTGTTCTTGAAACACCAGTCAGTGATTCTGCATCTAATCTTCTCTCTTAGCAAAGACTGCTGGATCCATCACCTTTCTATTCCTTTTGTGGTCATATATCCATTTCGATGGCCGAGCAACTAGCAATTCTTTCACCGCTACTCTGATCCCACATGAACACCCAACGTCATCAGCTCCCTCTGTTATCCTTTGCAATGCTTATGCTCTCACTACCTTGCTTTCCTGTCAGCAATGGCCTGAGAATCTCTACCTAATATGTTCCAATAACAAAGGCCTGTGACCTATTCCTCATTCTATTCACCCAGCAATCGTCTGTGCACCTTTCCTAACCCCTTTCTCCAAGCAACGGCCCATCCCACATTCTTCCAAAGACAACATCCGTCAGCCCCACCACCACACTGTTTCTCTGACAAGGGTTCATGATCTTACACCTGCTTTTCTTTCCCTAATAACTGGCTG
>NW_025205157.1:4488-10134 GCF_004010195.1 Chiloscyllium plagiosum | reverse complement strand
AAAGCTGAAAAGGGGGGGGAGAGGAATATATCTCTGGTGGTGAAGTCTGACTGTAGGTGGCGGAAATGGTGGAGGTTGATGTGTTTTCTCCAGAGGTTGGTGGGATGGAAGGTGAGGACCAGGAGGATTCTGTCCTTGTTGCAGTTGGAGGGGTGCGGTTCAAGGGCAGAGGTGTGGGAAGTGGAGGAGGTGCGATGGAGGACATTGTTGACCACATGGGAGGGGAAATTGTGGTCCTTGAAGTAGGAGGCCATCTGGGATGTTCTGGAATGGAATTGCTCCTCCTGGGAGCAAATACAGCAGAGGCGGAGGAATTGGGAGCAAGGGATAGCATTTTTATAAGGGGTGGGGGCGTGGGAGGAGGTGTAATCCAGGTAGCTGTGGGAGTTGGTGGGTTTGAAGTAGATGACCGTGTTGAGTCGGTTGCTGGAAACGGAGATGGAGAGGTCCAGGAAGGGGAGGGAGGTGTCCGAGATGGTCCAGGTAAACTTGAGGTCAGGGTGGAAGGTGTTGGCGAAATTGATGAACTGTTCAACCTGCTTGTGGGAGCACAAGGTAATGCCGATACAGTCATCGATGTAGTGGAGGAAAGGATGGTGACAGTGTAACTATGGAAGATGGACTGTTCCACGTACCTGACAAAGAGGCAGGCATAGCTGGGGCCCATGTGGGTTGAATATTATCACACTTGCTGTAATGTCCAATTTGAAATGTACTTTTAGATACTCCTTAGGAATCAAGTAAATTCTTGGGAAAACAGTTGAAAAGGAAATCAAGGATTAAGAGTGAGAACTGCAGAAAAATCAGGAATTGAAGGTGTACAGTGGGTGTAGGACCAGAGGAGGTTACCGACTCAGGGAAGCGGAAAGATTAGAAGTCAAGATGAGAATTTTAAACGTGTGAATTGTCTTTTTCCATTATAACTATTTTAATCTAATGCAACTAAGAATCCATTAACAAACAAAGGCAAAAAGACAATACTGCAGTATAAAATCATCATTCATGGTGTTTGACATTGGCACACTGCCAGTCCCTGATTAACCCTTTCCTTGCACAGTGCTATCACTAATCCTAGTGTTACAGGGCTCTCGATGACAATTCTAGTAAGATTGCTGCAGCTCACAGTATAGGAGTGAAAAACGTAACACCAAACAGACAAAACTAAAACAAAAAGAACTGCCGGAAATCGGAAACAAAGCCAGGATTTGCTGGAGAAACTCAGCAGGTATGAAGAGAGAAACCAAGTTAACATTTTGTGCTCAGTGACCGTTCTTCAGAACTGGAAGATGAGGAAAACAGCCATGTAGAAGGGAAGATCTCCAGTGGAGAGGGGAGAGGATAGGAACGGTTAGCAGAGTGATCATTAAAGTAGGTTCAATCTAGTTGTTTTATGTCGGCACATGTGATGCCAAGAGTGAGTGAATTGTTACCAGTTTGCCTTATGCCAATGAATAAACAGATCTTTCTTGGAATGACTGCCTTTAGCCCACAAGTTCAGGTCACAGTGGCAGTTCTGCAGAATTTCTTGGCTTTCTATCTGTTCACTGTGTCCTATCTGCCAGTGGTTTGTTTTAACGTCATTAATGACACATGAGCCTTGTGCAATGATGCAGATTTTATCTGTAAACTGTAAATCAGGCTGAGAGATCCTTCCTCCCACATTGACACAACACGACGGTTACTCCAGATGTTTCAGAAAAACACTCATAATTCTGGTCAACTTGGAGCACAGTGTGACATTTAGTTCCCAAATGGATATGCGGCATGTCCAATATCCAAAGCTGCAGGCCATGTGTGGTGGCCTGAGGGACAATCTGGGAATGAGGGTTAGACTGTGCAATGACATGGGCAGAACAAGATTTGCACGTTATCTAACAGAGCTGAGGGCAGGGAAAAACAACTGAGGGACGAGCAAACACCTCACAGTGAGAGATACAGCCCAACTGTGACAGATACAGTCCCACGGTGACAGCCTCAGCCCCACAGTGAGAGATACAGCCCCACAGTGAGAGATACAGCCCCACAGTGAGAGATACAGCCCCACAGTGAGAGACACAGCACCACAGTGAGAGACACAGCACCACAGTGAGAGACACAGGCCCAGAGTGAAAGACACAGCCCGACAGTGAGAGATACAGGCCCACAGTGAGAGACACAGGCCCAGAGTGAAAGACACAGGCCCAGAGTGAAAGACACAGCCCGACAGTGAGAGATACAGGCCCACAGTGAGAGATACAGGCCCACAGCGGGAACACAGGCCCAGAGTGAGAGACACAGCTCCACAGTGAGAGACACAGCCATACAGTGAGAGATACCGGCCCACATTGAGAGATACAGCTCCACAGTGAGAGATACAGGCCTACAGTGAGTGATACAGCTCCACTGTGACAGACACAGCTCCACTGTGACAGACACAGCTCCACCGTGACAGACACAGCTCCACAGTGACAGACACAGTCCCACAGTGAGAGACACAGTCCCACAGTGAGAGACACAGGCACCAGGTGAGAGATACAGCCCCACAGTGAGAGATACAGCCCCACAGTGAGAGACACAACTCCACATTGAGAGACACAACTCCACATTGAGAGACACAACCCCACAGTGAGAGACACAGTCCCACAGTGAGAGACACAGTCCCACAGTGAGAGACACAACCCCACAATCAGAGACACAGCCCCAAGGTGAGAGATACAGGCACCAGGTGTGAGAGACACAGCCCCACAGTGAGAGACACAGCCCCACAGTGAGAGACACAGCTCCACAGTGACAGATACAGCCCCACAGTGTGAGATACAGGTACACAATGGGAGATATAATCCCACAGTGACTGGTACAGCCTCACAGTGAGAGACACAGACCCACAGTGAGAGACACAGCCCCACAGTGAGACACACAGCCCCACAGTGACAGATACAGCCCCACAGTGTGAGATACAGGTACACAGTGGGAGATATAATCCCACAGTGACTGGTACAGTCTCACAGTGAGAGACACAGACCCACAGTGAGAGACACAGCCCCACAGTGAGAGACAAAGCCCCACAGTGAGAGAAAAAGCCCCAGAGTGGGAGATACAGGACCACAGTGAGAGATACAGCCCCACAGTGAAAGATACAGCCCAAAAGTGAGAGATATAGCCCAAAGGTGAGAGATATAGCCCCACATTGAGATATACCCCACAGTGTGCGATATGGCCTCACAGTGAGAGACACAATCCCACAGTGAGAGACACAGCCCCACAATGACAGGTACAGTCCACAGTGAGAGACCCTAGCCAATAGTAAGAGATGCAGCCCCTCGGTGACAGATACAGAACCACAATGAGAGATATAAACCCACAGTGAGAGATACAGCCTCACGGGGGGAGAGACAACCCACAGTGAGAGATACAGCCCCACACTGAGAGACACAAGCCCACAGTGAGAGACACAGCCCCACAGTGAGAGACACAGCCCCACGGTGAGAGATACAGCCCCACAGTGAGAGATACAGCCCCACAGTGAGAGACACAACCCCACAGTGAGGGACACAACCCCACAGTGAGGGACACAGCCCCACAGTGGCAGACACAACCCCACAGGGAGACACACAGTCCCACAGTGAGAGACACAACCCCACAGTGAGAGACACCACCCCACAGTGACAGATACAGCCCCACAGTGAGAGATACAAACCAAAGTGAGAGATACAGCCCCACAGTGAGAGATACAGCCCCACAGTGAGAGATACAGCCCCACATTGAGAGATACAGCCCACAGTGAGAGACACCACCCCACAGTGACAGATACAGCCTTACTGTGAGAGATACAGCCCCACATGAGATATACAGACCCACAGTGAGAGACACAACCCCACAGTGAGACATATTGACACCACAGTGACAGATACAGCCCCACAGTGACAGATACAGGCCCACAGTGACACATACAGCCCACAGTGAGAGACACCACCCCACAGTGACAGATACAGCCTTACTGTGAGAGATACAGCCCCACAGTGAGAGACACACCCACAGTGAGAGAAACATTCCCTACAGTGAAAGACACAACCCACAGTGAGATACACGTCCCCACAGTGAGAGATACAGGACCACAGTGAGAGATACAGCCCAAAAGTGAGAGATATAGCCCCACATTGACATATACCCCACAGTGTGTGATATGGCCTCACAGTGAGAGACACAACCCCACAGTGAGAGACACAGCCCCACAATGACAGGTACAGACCACAGTGAGAGACCCTAGCCCATAGTGAGAGATGCAGCTCCTCGGTGACAGATACAGAACCACAATGAGAGATATAAACCCACAGTGAGAGACACAGCCCCACAGTGAGAGATACAGCCCCACAGTGAGAGACACAACCCCACAGGAAGACACACAGTCCCACAGTGAGACACACAACCCCACAGTGAGACACACAACCCCACAGTGAGAGACACAACCCCACAGTGAGACACACAACCCCACAGGGAGAGATACAGCTCCACAGGGAGAGATACAGCTCCACAGTGAGAGACACAACCCCACAGTGAGAGACACAACCCCACAGTGAGAGACACATCCCCACAGTGAGACACAGAGCCCCACAGTGAGAGACAGAGCCCACAGTGAGAGATTCAGCCCCATAGTGAGAGACACAGCCCCATAGTGAGAGAAACAGCCCCATAGTGAGAGACAAAACCCCACAGTGAGAGATACAGTCCCACAGTGAAAGACACAGTCCCACAGTGAAAGACACAGCCCCACAGTGAGAGACACAGCCCCACAGTGAGAGACACAGCCCCACAGTGAGAGGCACAACCCAACAGTGTGAGATACAAAACCACAGTGAGAGATGCAGCCCCACAGTAAGAGACACAACCCCACAGTAAGAGACACAACCCCACAGTGAGAGACACAACCCCACAGTGAGAGGCACAACCCCACAGTGAGAGACACATCCCCACAGTGAGACACAGAGCCCCACAGTGAGAGACAGAGCCCACAGTGAGAGGCACAGCCCCATAGTGAGAGACACAGCCCACAGTGAGAGACACAGCCCCACAGTGAGAGACACAGCCCACAGCGAGAGAAACATTCCCGACAGTGAAAGACACAACCCACAGTGAGAGACACAGCCCCACAGTGAGAGACACAGAACCACAGTGAGAGAAACATTCCCTCCAGTGAAATACACAACCCACAGTGAGAGATACAGGCCCACAGTGACAAATAAAGCCCACAGTGAGAGACACCACCACACAGTGACAGATACAGCCTTACTGTGAGAGATACATCCCCACAGTGAGAGATACAGCCCCACAGTGAGAGATACAGCCTTACTGTGAGTGATACAGCCCCACAGTGAGACACACAGCCCCACAGTGAGACACACAGCCCCACAGTGAGAGGCACAACCCACAGTCAGAGATAGAACATAGAACATAGATACAGCGCAGTACAGGCCCTTCGGCCCTCGATGTTGCGCCGATCCAAGCCCACCTAACCTACACTAGCCCACTATCCTCCATATGCCTATCCAATGCCCGCTTAAATGCCCATAAAGAGGGAGAGTCCACCACTGCTACTGCCAGGGCATTCCATGAACTCACGACTCGCTGAATAAAGAACCTACCCCTAACATCTGTCCTATACCGACCACC
>NW_025205157.1:0-3443 GCF_004010195.1 Chiloscyllium plagiosum | reverse complement strand
GTGAGAGATACAGGCCCACAGTGAGAGATACAGGCCCACAGTGAGAGATACAGGCCCACAGTGAGAGATACAGGCCCACAGTGAGAGATACAGGCCCACAGTGAGAGATACAGGCCCACAGTGAGAGATACAGGCCCACAGTGAGAGATACAGGCCCACAGTGAGAGATACAGGCCCACAGTGAGAGATACAGGCCCACAGTGAGAGATACAGGCCCACAGTGAGAGATACAGGCCCACAGTGACAGATACAGGCCCATAGTGTGAGATACATGCCCACAGTGAGAGACACAGTCCCACAATGAGAGACACAGTCCCACAGTGAGAGTTACACCCCCACAATGTGAGACACAGCCCCACAGTGACTGGGACAACCCACAGTGAGAGATACAGCCCCACAGTGAGAGAAACAAGACCACAGTGTGAGATACAACCCCACAGTCAGACACACGGCCCCACAGTGAGACACACGTCCCCACAGTGAGAGACACAGCCCCACAATGTCTGGTACAGACCACAGTGAGAGACCCTAGCCCATAGTGAGAGATGCAGCTCCTCGGTGACAGATACAGAACCACAATGAGAGATATAAACCCACAGTGAGAGACACAACCCCACAGTGAGAGACACAGCCCCACAATGACAGGTACAGACCACAGTGAGAGACCCTAGCCCATAGTGAGAGATGCAGCTCCTCGGTGACAGATACAGAACCACAATGAGAGATATAAACCCACAGTGAGAGATGCAGCCTCACGGGGGGAGAGACAACCCACAGTGAGAGATACAGCCCCACAGTGAATGGTACAACCTCAGATTGAGAAACACAACCCTACACACAGACAACCCCACAGTGAGAGACACAGCCCCACAGTGAGAGACACAACCCCACAGGAAGACACACAACCCCACAGGAAGACACACAACCCCACAGTGAGAGACACAACCCCACAGTGAGACACACAACCCCACAGTGAGAGAGACAACCCCACAGGGAGACACACAACCCCACAGGGAGAGAAATAGCCCAACAGTGAGAGACACAACTCCACAGTGAGAGACACATCCCCACAGTGAGAGAAACATCCCCACAGTGAGACACAGAGCCCCACAGTGAGAGACAGAGCCCACAGTGAGAGATTCAGCCCCATAGTGAGAGACACAACCCCATAGTGAGAGACATAACCCCACAGTGAGAGATACAGCCCCACAGTGAAAGACACAACCCAACAGTGAGAGACACAACCCCACAGTGAGAGATACAGCCCCACAGTGAACGACACAGTCCCACAGTGAGAGACACAAACCACAGTGAAAGACACAGCCCCACAGTGAGAGACACAGCCCAACAGTGTGAGATACAAAACCACAGTGAGAGATGCAGCCCCACAGTAAGAGACACAGCCCCACAGTAAGAGACACAACCCCACAGTGAGAGACACATCCCCACAGTAGACACAACCCCACAGTGAGAGACACATCCCCACAGTGAGACACAGAGCCCCACAGTGAGAGACACAGCCCCATAGTGAGAGACACAGCCCCATAGTGAGAGACACAACCCCACAGTGAGACAGAGAGCCCCACAGTGAGAGACACAGCCCCACAGTGAGAGACACAGCCCAATAGTGAGAGACACAGCCCCATAGTGAGAGACACAACCCCACAGTGAGAGACACATCCCCACAGTGAGACACAGAGCCCCACAGTGAGAGACACATTCCCTACAGTTAAGGACACAACCCACAGTGAGAGACACAACCCCACAGTGAGACATACAGCCCCACAGTGAGAGACACAACCCCACAGTGAGACACAGAGCCCCACAGTGAGAGAAACATTCCCTACAGTTAAAGACACAACCCACAGTGAGAGACACAACCCCACAGTGAGACATACAGCCCCACAGTGAGAGACACAGCCCCACAGTGAGAGAAACATTCCCTCCAGTGAAATACACAACCCATAGTGAGATACACGTCCCCACAGTGTGAGATGCAGCCCCACAGTGAGAGACACAACCCACAGTGAGACACACAGCCCCACAGTGAGAGGCACAACCCACAGTGAGAGATACAGCCCCACAGTGAGAGATACAGCCCCACAGTGACAGATACAGCCTTACTGTGATAGATACAGCCCCACAGTGAGATACACAGACCCACAGTGAGAGACACAACCCCACAGTGAGACATATTGACACTACAGTCAGAGATACAGCCCCACAGTGCAGAGAGACTGTTCCACAGTGACAGATACAGCCCACAGTGACAAATAAAGCCCACAGTGAGAGACACCACCACACAGTAACAGATACAGCCTTACTGTGAGAGATACATCCCCACAGTGAGAGATACAGCCCCACAGTGAGACACACAGCCCCACAGTGAAAGACACAACCCGCAGTGACAGATACAGCCCCACAGTGAGAGGCACAACCCACAGTGAGAGATACAGCCCCACAGTGAGACACACAGCCCCACAGTGAGACACACAGCCCCACAGTGAGAGACACAGCCCCACAGTGAGAGGCACAACCCACAGTCAGAGATAGAACATAGAACATAGAAGAATACAGCACAGTACAGGCCCTTCGGCCCTCGATGTTGCGCCGATCCAAGCCCACCTAACCTACACTAGCCCACTATCCTCCATATGCCTATCCAATGCCCGCTTAAATGCCCATATTGAGGGAGAGTCCACCACTGCTACTGGCAGGACATTCCATGAACTCACGACTCGCTGAGTAAAGAACTCCGGAACTCAATTCCTCTACCAATAAAAGCCAGTACGCCATATGCCTTCTTCACCGCACTATTTACCTGGGTGGCAACTTTCAAAGATCTGTGTACATGGACACCAAGATCCCTCTGCTCATCCACACTACCAAATATCCGACCATTAGCCCAGTACCCCATCTTTTTGTTACTCTTACCAAAGTGAATCACCTCACACTTAGCTACATTGAACTCCATTTGCCACCTTTCTGCCCAGTTCTGCAGCTTATCTATATCCCGCTGTAACCTGCCACGTCCTTCCTCACTGTCTACAACTCCTCCGACTTTTGCCCTACAGTGAGAGATACAGCCCTACAGTGAGAGATACAGCCCTACAGTGAGAAATACAGACCCACAGTGAGAGATACAGACCCACAGTGAGAGATACAGCCCCACAGTGAGAGACACAACCCCACAGTGAGACATAGTGGCACTACAGTGAGAGATACAGCCCCACAGTGAGAGATACAGCCCCAGAGTGCAGAGAGACACGTCCACAGTGAGAGGTACAGGCCCACAGTGACAAATACAGCCCCACAGTGAGAGATACAAACCATAGTGAGAGATACAGCCCCAAAGTGAGAGATACAGCCCCACAGTTAAAGACACAGTCCCACAGTCAGAGATACTGGCACAGCAGTGAGAGATACAGCCCCACAGTGAGAGA
>NW_025205156.1:0-10133 GCF_004010195.1 Chiloscyllium plagiosum | reverse complement strand
TTGGCAGGATGGAGTCAGTGAAGCATTGACATTTATGTTAATTGTAACTCTGTACCTGCATTCAAATGCACATGCTCCTCCAGGTTAAAATTTTCCACCATATGTCGAACTTCCATGGGATTGCAAGGTAATAATATAAAACAAAACAATGATTTCTCAAGTTATTGCTTTGTTTTGGCTTGAAAGCATATTTAAATTCACTACATTAAGGTAATCAGTACTTATTATGCAAAGCAAAATTGAAATACAATAGTGCATGCATATTGAAACACCTAAAATTTAAAATTACAGTTGCCCCCTTCCAGCGAAATAATTCTACTGAGGCTAAAGTTTTTAACTTTAGTGGGGAACTAATGATCATTAAAGCTTTAAGGTATATGTTATTGTTCAGCTATAACACTTAATAAAGTAGCACGTATTTATATGCTTCACAGTTTCATAATTACTATGTTGAAATTAATAATTATTCAATTTATTTAAATGTAACACAAATGTGTTCTGAAAAATAACCATTATTTGATGTTATTTGCTAACCATCTTTATCATGGAATTGTTTCCCTAAAATGAAAATAATGATGTTATAACTACACCTCTAATTTTCAAGTTTGTGTTATATGTAAATAATTTGCTTTAATCATTTATGTAATAAACTTTTATTTTATTGTTATAACCGAATTGGCAGCCTTGTGTTTATTGAAAGGTCACCTTGTAAATGCAAAAAAACTATGAAATCAAGATTCAGTTTTGGATCTGAGTTATCTAGTAATAACACAATTAATCATTAATATTTGCATAATTTCAATACTTCAGTATTTTAAATGGAATGTTTCATCGTGTTTTTTATTTCAGCTTCATTACGTTGTTATCTCAAATGATAACAGATTTAAATTGAAAGACAATTTTAGAAGATTAAAACTTAGGAACAGTTACTGTTAATATTTTGGGCATACAGGGTGACCTCCGTAACTGCGGAATCGGTTTAAGTGATTTCAGTTACCCGTGGTTTACCTTGGGCCGAACATACTATAGGGAATCTTCCAGCACCAGGGACCAGGAGGATGCTGGGAAGGTAAATTTCCCACTGAAATGAATGGGTTCGCTCCTACCTGCGGTTTAGGGATTCCACAGTAGGTAGTGGAACATATTCCCCATGGCTACAAGGGGACTACTGTACATGTCAACAAAGGTAATTTCTGTATTGACTAGTGGTGTATTTTAATTCAAATGTCAGATTGCACTTTCTAAGTAAATTCCTTCAGCATTGCATTGTGATACAGCAGATGAGTAGGCTGAATACTGCCAGCAATAGCACAGCTTTGCATCTATGGCAGACCACTAAGTGAGATATCAACTTTGATACAGGAGGGTGTGGAAAACAAATGTTTAGCTGAATCACAAGTGAACTCAACCTATGCCAATGCTATGCACTTCCTGACAATTTTCAATGATATATTTAACAGTTTCTATATGGAAATTGGAAATATGTTTTTCTCTGCCTTGTCCCCAGTGAATGCACAGGTCTTGGATCCTAGATGGAAAAGCAGATTGGACCTGTGATTCTAAGCTTCCATGTCTCCAGACACATCTTTTGATGGGGTTTTAGAATGCTCATGTTCCCTGGGCTGTAGTGCTTCGGTTTGGTGGCTGTGTCTGCTTAACACCTTAAGGGCATCAAAAACATAGAGACAGAAATTACCCGAGCACTCTTGTGTACAGGTATACTATTGTCAAGAGTTTCTGGAAGATCTCTCTGTTGGCAAACATTTTCATTATTGTGGTCCGAAGTGATCTATCAATGGAGAATGCTTAGTCTAAGCTAATAACCTCTAAATTTAGACAGATTCAAATGACATCAGGTGAAACAGAATTTAAGCAGTAATGGTGGTAGAGTGAGATTGAGGGCTTGGTGCTGGATGGATGGATGTAAGATCACTCAGGTGTTGATCATTCCTCTTTGTCAGGAAATCGTCCAAAGATAATTCATTTTTAAAAAGGGCATAAAGTTATCTCTGAAAATGTAAAAGCAGTAGGGGTAAATTTGAACTTCCTCATGGAAATGAATGAGCTGTTGGCCAGGCTACCTGGTACATTAGCCAGCAGATGTTTCTTTCCAATAAAGCCTTTGAAAATGAAAATTAACAGGTTTTATAAGGGCAGGCCTGTGTGATATTGTTAATCCTCTGACCCTGCTGCAGCTGAGGATTAACCCTAATAAGAGATTACAGTCATCCAAACATAGCTAAGCAGTTTGAGATGATATTCTACCTTCTAGAAATACCAAGCTCTAGAAAACAAAGCACTTAATTTAATTTATTTATTGTCACGTGCACTGAGGCAAAGTAATAATCTTTGTCTTGCAAGCAATACAGGCAGATCACATAGTTAAATAGCATAGGTGAGCAAATAATAGGTAAACACCGGCAAAAACAAAAACACAGGTACAGGCGAATGTGAAGAGTTTGTGAGTACATTCAGTATTCTAACAACAGTAGAGTAGAAACTGTTTCAAAACCGGCTGGTGCATGTGTTCAGACTTCTGTACCTTCTCCCCAATGATAGAGGTCGTAGAAAAGCATTGCCATGGTGAGATGGATCTTTGAGAATGCTGGCGGCCTTTCCTTGACAGCGGGCCTGATATATGGATTCTTTAGATGGGACGTTGGTCTTTGTGATTGTCCAGGCTGAGTTCACCACTCTCTGTAACCGTCTCTGATCTTGATTGGTACAGTTGCCATACCAGGTAGTGATACATCCACACAGAATGCTCTCGATGACACA
This sequence comes from Chiloscyllium plagiosum, assembly GCF_004010195.1. Taxonomy (NCBI): domain Eukaryota; kingdom Metazoa; phylum Chordata; class Chondrichthyes; order Orectolobiformes; family Hemiscylliidae; genus Chiloscyllium; species Chiloscyllium plagiosum. The sequence goes on along the minus strand of NW_025205156.1, from coordinate 7,355 downwards.
TCTATAAAAGTTGGCAAGGGTATTCACCGTCATGCCAAATGTTCTCAGCTACCTATGTTCTACCTGAGAAAGAAGAGAGATTGTTGAGCCTTTGTAACCAGTGCGTCCACATGAAGAGTCCAGGAAAGCTTGTTGCTGATGACTACTCCCAGGAGCTTGACACTCTCCAGTCATTCCACTTCTGTGCTGTTAATGTGTAGGGGGGCATGAGTAACATCCCGCTGAAAGTCAATAATGAGTTCCTTGGTTTTGCTGGCATTGAGAGCTAGGTTGTTCTTATTGCATCATTTTTCTAGGTCTTCCACCTCCCATCTGTAGTCTGTTTTGTTGCCATCTGAGATTCGACTAAATATGACGGTGTCATCAGCAAACTTGTAAATGGTATTAGTCTGGTATTTGGCGACACAGTCATGGGTATGCAGTGACTACAGTAGGGGGCTGAGTACGCACCTCTGGGGGGCTCCAGTGTTGAGTGTTAGTGAGGATGAAATATTGTCCCCAGTCTTCACTGATTGTGGCCTATGGCTCAGGAAACTGAGGATCTAGTTGCAGAGAGTGGGGCTTAGTCCGGGATCACTAAGTTTAGTAATCAGTCTCAAGGGGATAATAGTGTTGAAGGCTGAACTGTAGTCAATGAGTATGAATTTTATGTAGCTTTTCTTGGTGTCAAGATGTTCTAGGGAGGAGTGAAAGGCAAGTGATATGGCACCTGACGTGGATCTGTTGGTCCGATAGGCAAATTGGAGTGGGTCAAGTGTAGTGGGAAGGCTGGAGTTGATTAATGTCATGACCAGCCTTTCAAAGCACCATGACCACCGAGGTTAGTGCCACTTGGTGGTAGTTGTTGAGCTAAAAACAATGACTGCAGATGCTGGAAACCAGAGTCTAGATTAGAGTGGTGCTGGAAAAGCACAGCAGGTCAGGCAGCATCCGAGGAGCAGGAAAATCGACTTTTCGGGCAAAAGCCCTTCATCAGGTAGTCATTGAGACATGCTGCATGAGCCTTCTTAGGTACAGGGATGATGTTGGTCCTCTTGAAACAGGCAGGGACATGAGCCTGCTGCAGGGAGAGATTGAAGATGTCCGAGAAGACCTCTGCTAGTTGATCTGTGCATGCTCTGAGTGCACAGTCTGGTACTCCGTCTGGTCCCATCACTTTCCTTGGATTCACACAAAGGACAACTGATCTGACCTCTGATGCAGTGACTGTTGAGATAAGTTCATCAGGACTTGTTGGAATAGGTGTTACCTCTCCACCGAGATTCTACTCAAAGCAAGCATAGAAGGCAGTGAGACGATCTGAGAGGGGTGTGTCATCATTGGTTATCTTGCACTATCTCTTTTTAGAAACTATGATGTCATTCAGTCCTTGCCATAATGGCCGGGTGTATATCTTGGCTGTCTTAAGGGCTCTGCGAAAGTCTTACTTGGATTCCTTATATTTGAGTTGGTCTCCTGATCTGAAGGCCTCACAACTGGTTTTTAGCAGGTTCTGTATGTCCTGATTCATCCAGGGTTTCCTGTTGGGGAACACCCAGATTGACTTCCTCGGTATGCAATCCTTCACACACTTGCTGACAAAGTCTATGACGGTGGTGACGTACACGTCCAAGGTACCTGCGGACTGTTTGAATTGTTCTAATCGGCCGATTCCAGACAGCACCGGAGTTGATCGTCTGCCTCCTTCAACCAGCACTAGACCAATATCCGCAAAGGCATCTTTGCCTGTAAGCTGGGAGAAGAAACATGGCATTGTGGTCAGAGTTCCTGAAGTGAGGGTGGGAGATGGAGTGGTAGGCACCTTTCACAATGGTGTAGCAGTAGTCTAAAATGTTCAGGCTAAAATGGTCAACAACATGGATAGTAGGACAATGCACAGAGAAGTGGCAGGTGAAGGCAGTGAAGTTTGGAAAGGGAATTCCAGAGACGAGATCCAAGCAGTTGAAAGCTTAGTTACCAATGATGAAATGAAGAAAGAAACAATGTTCAAGTGGTCAGAGGAATGGGGAGTTGAGGGCTAGAGGAAGTTATAGGGATAGGCAGGAGAAAGGCACTGGAGGGATGTAGGCACAGGAATGATTTTTTAAAAATTCAAAATACATCAATAATTTGTGAACTAGTGAATCCATAAATGTTAGAACTTAGCAGCATGCTGGCCCACCACTTACTATTGAAATATCAGTTTGCTCTATTGCATCCCTTATGCTTTAAATCACAGCAAGCTGTTTTGGTAAGGCATCAAGAAGCGTACTGATCAAATGAAAAGTAACACTACAGATTTTTTAGAGTATGTAATGTGTCCACTTAACCTTTGAGCCACAGTTAGCACATTTGCCAGGGAGCAAGCTGAAAATAAACAAGTTTCACCATTTCTCTTAATAACATTTTCTCAGATGAATAACCATTAGAGATCATTGCTGACCAACTGGAGCTGTAATTATTTTCCATGCTGTCTAAGCTATCCTATTTATTACAATTCAATAAATAAGAGAGAGTTTTTACTTATTTATTCACATGACTTCAAACTGAAACCAAAAGTACAGAAATGATTTTATAATAGAGAAACAAATCGAGGTGATATGATGCTATAAAAAAATCTTTTTGACTTTCTGAAAATTCTAAAATTGTGATTTATTGTTCAATTGATCTTTAATTCAGATGCAAAATTTAAAACAGTATTTGTCATATAGTAGCATGTCACCTTGAAATAAAAATCCGCAGTTTTAAGACACATTGAAAGCTTGAACGTATACTTCAACATGACAGCAAAGCACTGAGGGGGGACTACTTTGTTGGAGTATTTTTCAGATGAAGTTAAACCAAGACTCTGTCTGAAGCATTTGTAAAGAGAGAAAGATCAAGGAACTGAAGTTATTGCTTCCTGGAAATGTGTCAGAGGCAGCAGTGGGTGTGGGGAAGTGGATGTGTGTGTCTGTGTGTGATGTATCATTAGATAGGAATATGTGAGATGGAGATCCTTCTGCCTTCCCGCCTCCCTCTTATTAATTCCAAGATACATGACTTGTAGATGGTCTGCATCCCTGGAAGAGATTTGGGGCTTTTAAGGGTCAATAAAAGGCCTTATGCTATTGCTGCTGGTATTGAATCAATGGAAATTGGAAACCGCAGCATATGGCCCCACCAGGAGTATCCTGACAGATAAACTTAGGGCCCAGTAGGAGCTCCCTCTTTGCAGGATGTTCTTCTCTGACAGAGCACCCATTAGAGGAAAAAGGCACCCAGAGAAAGACCTCCCCCTGACTTTCAGATCAGTACTCCTACTCCCCCGCCATCTATTCTACTGTAAACTCAACTCACTAAACTGATCTTTAAAAAAAAACTGCTGATGAGAATCTGAAACAATGATAGAAATTGCTGGAGACACTCAGCGGGTCTGACAGAATCTGTGGAGAGAAAACAGTGTTAATGTTTGGATCCAACTGTTTTGAAGAAGGGTCACTGGACCCAAAACATTGACTTTGCTTCAGCAATTTCTATTTTTGTTTCCCTAAATTTATATCAGAGGTCTGTTGCTGATCAGCCTGGACTGCTGTGTAGTGCTAGCTGTGGTCACCACTCCTAGTGGTGCTGCAAGCACTGAATACCTGTCAGCCACTGTTTTTGGCTATCAAATCTACTATATGCCACCTGCAAGTTCAGGGAGAATTTCCTGAAGGGAAATTCCCTTACAGTAGCTGGAAAGCCCACCCTCAGAAAGTCAAGTATCCAATTGAGACTTAACCCCATCAGATCTCCTAAAGATAGCCACAGGGATGTTGCTACCAGTTTTCTAGTCGGTGTACATTCCCTCTGCCATGTCCATTAAATTTCAGCCAATGTTTTAGCCAATGATATTCCAACAGAAAGGTTCTAATTGAAGGTCATCAACCTGAAATGTTAACTCTGTGGTGTTGTCTCCACAGAGGCTATCTGGCCTGCTGAGCATTTCTTGTTTTGTTTTTAGATTTCCAGCACCACAGTATTTTATATTGCATTTGGGGCTCTGTCAGTCTGCTATAAAATTCCCATAACACTATCTGCAGGAGAACAGAGATTTGTTATAGTCTGCATTCCAGATAACACTGCCAAGAGGATTATTTAGTTGATTTCCTCAATTACAGTTCATGGAATATTTCTGTATGCCAATTGGCTGATGTCATTTCCTTCAAAACATTGACCTTATAAGAAAAAATATGACATATTCTTGAGCAATAGTCATTCTCCTGTTAAAGTCAACCCCTGACGTTTTGCTAATAAGTCCCTAATTTTCCATATGCCACCTGCTAGTTCAAGGAGATGCTTTCCAGTCACAGTTCAATAAGGCTTGCTGTTTTCTCCTTTAAACTGACAGAAATAAACAGCCATTCATTTCTGAATTTAGAACCATGGACAGAAACCACTGGGAATTGTAATTATTGGCAGTTCCCAATAACTGGAATGGACTTCAGCCTCTCAACTATAACTTCTGCATAATTCAAACATCTGCTTTTTCCCAAATTGTTCATCTCAAAAAACTTGACTTTTATCTGAATATGTATCGTGTTTCTTTGACTGTGAAGTGTCTTGGACCATGCTATGGATAAAATACGACACTGTATAAAAACATAAACTTTCTTCTTGATTCAGTAAACTAAAATCCATTCACGTTCACAAGTTGTACTCCAGACAGAATGATGAAAAACTAACACATATTAGCATGCAGCAAAAAGTTGAATCATGAAATCTTGATAGATCTATTCTTTAAGTTAACAAAATAATGGAAATTTCAATATGCTTTCAATATATTTAACTGTATGTACTTTCAATGTAAAGCAGGAGTGTTCTTTCTAGCTCCATAAAAATACAGTGGGCTGTTGTCAGCCTACTTGTCACTTCATTTAGGGTTTGTTTTCTGACCATGCCCATTCTCCAGTCCCAGGATGTTTTGGATGATATCATGAGTTTATCATTTAAAGGAAGACTGATATATTGGCCTTGAGACATAGAATAACTGTCACTTCCAGCGTTAATACTCCAACAGATCTCCAAACCTGTACAAGCTCCTGTTGGTTTTTCCAAACGGGTTAATTGAAAATGAGCTGAGGGATATCTCAGTACCTTCAGAAACATAGAAACATAGGAAATAGGAGTAGAACATTAGGCTCTTCAATGCTACTCCGCCATTCATTATGATCATAGCTGATCGTCCAACTCAGTCCCCTGTTCCCACTTTGTCCCCATACCTTTGATCCCTTTAGCCTTGAGGGCTATATCTAACTCCTTCTTGAAGAAATTCAATGTTTTGGCCTCAAACACATTTTTCAGCAGAGGATTCCACAGGCTCACCACTCTCTGGGCGAAGACGTTTCTCCTCAGCTCCGATCTAAGTGGCCTACCCCATACCCTTAGACAGTGACTCTTGGTTCTGGAAACTGTAGGTTTTCTTCTCTAATGGATTTTAGTGAATTGACAGTGTTTTTACAACAATCAACTATGGTTATCTGATCACTGTTAGCCGAACTTTTAATTGTATTGAATCCAACTTTCACCAGCTGCCATTGTGGGACTTGAATCTATGTTCCTGGACATTTAACCTAAGGTTCTGGATGACTAATCCAGTCACATTACCATGGTGCCAATGCTTGCTCTATGTCCCTAAGTCTAATGTCAATTTCAAATTGTGCATTGATGACTTGCATTTATATCATCACTGCCCCTCAAAGCAACTCAAAGGCAATGAAATACCTTGTTAAAGCATTGAAACTGTTCCAATGTAGAAAACAAAGTGATTATGCTCTCAGCAAACCCCACAAACACCAATGTGACAATGACCAAATTATCTGTTTTTATTTCCTACTTTTGATTAGGGGAGGGTCTCAATGTAATGTCTCATTCAAATACCTGCACCACCAACAGTGAAGTATTCCCTCTGTCATGCACTGAACTGTCAGCCTTGAGTTTTGCGTTCAAGTCCTGGAATTGGGACCTGCATTTAGAACACTATGATTCAGAGACAATTGTGCTAAGAACCAGTCACAGCTGACAGATTCAAAACTGAAAGCCTGCTGAAAGGTGATTCATTTTGTATAATAGACATAGAAATCTTTGATTATTAGTCAAATGAGTCAACTTAAATAAAGAACTGTGATTGAAGGGCAAGCGTAGGATGCTAAAATCACACCTTCCCTCTGATAATCCTATCACCAAGATTTGGACTGAATCCATCTAAGTGGTGAAAATACATACAGTTAACAACATTCCTTTAATAATTTAGCGTAAAATTGATGAAGTTACAAATGTACTCCCTTTTCAAATTAAATCAACTCTTGCAAAAATGTCAAGGTTCCACCCCTTTCTTTAATTTCTTTCAAGATTGTACACAAGTATCTGAGTGCTCTATGGCTGCTCTACAGTGCTGGCACTGTATGCTCTATTTTCCTTTGATTGCTATCACTAGTCCAACCATAAATCAAAGTAACCAAATTTACCAAAGGACCCCCTCCCCGTCCCCAACAGCCCAAAAGAAAGAAAATACAATAGCACCTACTCAACAATGTGAAAAATTGCCTGTATGCCTTGAGCACAAAATGCAAGACAAATCCAACCCAGCAATTATTGACTTATCAATCAACTGTCCTTCAAAAAAATGATGAAAGGTTTCCTTGAAAGAGCGATCAAGCAGCACTGGCAAAGAAATAACCAGCTTAACGATGCTCAGCCTTGGTTTTAACAGGATCGCTGAGTTCCTGATTTCATAGCGGACTTGGTCCAAACTGAACTCCAAAGGTCTATTGAGTCTGCTTCACCATTCGATCATGGCTGATACGTTTCTCAACTCCATTCTCCCCATAAGCCTTGATTCCCCTTACTAATCAAGAACACATCTATCTCTGTCTTAAATACACTCAACGATTTGGCCTCCATAGCCTTCTGTAGTAATTAGTTCCACAAATTCACCACCATGTGGCTGAAGAAATTCCTCTGCATGTCAGTTTGAAAGGGTTGTCCCTTCATACTGAGACCGTGCCCTTGGGTGTTAGTCTCTCCTACTGGTGGAAATGGCTTCTCCACATCCACTCTATCCAGGCCTCTCAGTGTTCTATAAGTTTTAAAAGTATACATCCTCATCCTTTTAACCTCCATTGAGTACAGACACAAAGTCCTCAACCATAGAGTCATAGAAATGTACAGCATGGAAACTGATCCTTCAGTCCAACCCATCCATGCTGACCAGATATCCCAACCCAATCTGGTCCCATCTGCCAGCATCTGGCCCATATCCCTCCAAACCCTTCCTATTCATATACCTATCCAAATCCCTCTTAAATGTTGCAATTATACCATCCTCCACCACTTCCTCTGGCAGCTCATTCCAT
>NW_025205155.1:0-10132 GCF_004010195.1 Chiloscyllium plagiosum | reverse complement strand
AATGGGAAGCCCCCTCACTCGGGCCCTAGTGTCGATACCAATGGGAAGCCCCCTCACTCGGGCCCTAGTGTCGGTACCAATGGGAAGGCCCCTCACTCGGGTCCTAGTCTCGGTACCAATGGGAAGGCCCCTCACTCGGGCCCTAGTGTCGGTACCAATGGGAAACATCTTCTCCAGATCCACTGTGTTCAGGCCTCTCACTATTCAGTTTGCGTCCCCCTCCCACCCCATCCTTCCTAATTCCACTGTGTACAGGCCCAAAGTGGTCAACCCCTCCTCATGTGACAAGTCCTTTCATCCCTGGGATCATTCCTGTAAACCTCGTCGGGCCCCCATCCAATGCCAGCACATCCTTCCTCCTCACAATATCCCAAACGCATCCCAAGCAGAGCCCTCTCCTGCCTCAGATGTACAGCTCTGCTCTTGTGTCCTAACCCACTCGAAATGAATGCTAACATTGTATTTGCCTTCCTCACTGCCAACTGTGTCATCTCTCAGCTGAGCAACAAGGCCCTCAGTTCCTTCCTCCAGATCATTCATGTATCCTGTGAATTATTGTGCTCCTAACACTGACCCCTGTGAAACTCCACTGGCCACCGGCTGCCATCTTCAGAAAGACTCCTTTATTCCCACTCTCTGTCCCTGACTCCCCTTGATAGCCACGATTGCCACATCCTCCCCTTAGTGAGTTACTTCTTCCTTGGGATGAATTTCTGCTGTGCCTCCCAAATTACTCCCAAAATCTCCTGCCATTGCTGCTCCACCATCATTCCCTCTGCTCGGCTCCCCTTCCAATCAACTCTGGCCAGCTCCTCCCTCATGTCTTTGTAGTTACCTTAACACAATTGTAATATCATTACATCTGATTCCAGCTTCTCCCTCTCAAAGCGAAGCATGAATTCTATCACATTATGGTCATTGTCCTGTAGGGGTTCCTTCACTTTAAGTCAAGTCTGCCTCATTACACTTCACTAAATCCAGCACTGCCTGTTCCTTCCTGCGCTCTACCAAAAGTTGCTCCAAAAAACCATCTCATAGACATTCCACAAATTCCTTTTCTTGACATCCGCTACCAACCTGATTTCCCCAGTGCACTTGCATATTGAAGTTCCCTGTGATTATTGTAATGGTGCCTTTAATACCTGATCTATCTCCTGATTTATTTCCTTCCCCACATCATAACTACTGCTCGGAGGCCCTGTACAGAACTCCCATCAGGGTCTTTTTTCCTTTGCCGGTTTCTCAACTCTACCCAAACAGAATCTACACCTTCCGTCTCTACATCACTTCTTGCTCTCGATTTAATTCCATTTCTTACTTACAAGGCACCCCCCCACCCATTTGCCTGTCCTTTCGATTCAACGTGTATCCTTGGACATTGTGTTCCCAGCCCTGGTTCCCTCACAGCCATATCCCTCTGATGAACACGACATCGTACCTGCCTATTTAAACCTTCACTACAAGCTCATTTCCCCTTCTGTATATTACATGCATTTACGTCTGGCCCCCCCCTCAGTCTGGCAGTGACTGCCCTCCTTCCCTGAGTCATCCCCTTTGCTGAGGCCAGGTCACCCTTCGTCTCACTGGGGCGATACAATCACTGAGCGTCTTTAATAAAAGCACAAAGCTACGGATTACACACCTTCCTCAAGATGGTGAAGACTGAGACATTTCTCGGAGTTTCTGTGCTGGCGCTTTCCAGTAACTGTGCAGATGCCCTCCTTTCAGATACGTGAGATGGATCTGAGAAAGAGGAGAGACAACAGGATCAGAGAGTTACAGTCAGACTGGGAGAGGCAGGAGAGGGTAATTCTCTGTTGTCCTTTCTTTCGTCTGTGACGTCCAGGAATGCGAGTTTGTTGTCGGTTTCTTCCCCCTCGGTGAACTTTATGCCTGTGAGGGTGTTGTTGATGATGTTAAATGTTAAACAGATGAAAAAAACCACCATTTCGACTGGGACAACACATCTATCCTGGGACAGGCTCAGCAAAGACATGCCAGAGAATTCCTCGAGGCCTGGCACTCCAACCACAACGCCATAAATAAACACATAGATCTAGATACCACCTATCAACCCCTCAGAAAACGAACAGGAAATGACATCACCACAAACCCCAGGAACCCCATCCAGGAGAAAGATATAAATAGAAAGCAGGAGACAACAGCTTCGCTTCACTTGGAGGTCGCCACTGATGATGTGACCGAGCCAGGTAATGAAACGTCTGGATATCAAACCTACAGCTCAGCGAGCAAACCTACACCCTACACCTCAACCTGAGCTACAAACCTTCACAAACCTTGCAATGACCACAATTAAGTTATGTTTACTTTAGCGATGGAAAGAGATAGGTATATACAGCCGGGCAAGAATTACAGCTGGGGGAAAGGCATTTACGATGCGATTAGGCAAGATTTAGGATGCAGAGGAAGGAAACTGCAGGGGGTGGGCACAATAGAAATGTGGAGCTTATCCAAGGAACAGCTACTGTGGGTCCTTGGTAAGTATGTACCTGTCAGGCAGGGAGGAAGCTGTAGAGCGCGGGAGCCGTGGGTTACTCAAGGAGTTGAATCTCTGGTCAAGAGGAAGAAGGAGGCTTATGTTAGGATGAGATGTGAAGGCTCAGTTAGGGCGCTTGAGAGTTACAGGTTAGCCAGGAAAGACCTAAAGAGAGAGCTCAGAAGAGCCAGGAGGGGCCATAGAAGTTGTTGGTGGATAGGATCAAGGAAAACCCCAAGGCTTTCTCTGGGTATATCAGGAATAAAAGAATGACGAGAGTAAGATTAGGGCCAATCAGGGATAGTAGTGGGAAATTGTACATGGAATCTGAGGAGATAGGGGAAGCGGTAAATGAATAGTTTTCGTCAGTATTCACACTGAAAAAAAAATGTTATCGAGCAGAATACTGAGATCCAGGCGACTAGACTCGATGGGATTGAGGTTCACAGGGAGGAGGTGTTAGCAAGGCTGGAAAACGTGAAATAGATAAGTCCCCTGGGCTGGATGGGATTTATCCTGGGCTCCTCTGGGAAGCCAGGGAGAAGATTGCAGAGTCTTTGGCTTTGATCTTTGTCATCATTGTCTACAAGAATAGTGCCAGAAGACTGGAGGATAGCAAATGTGGTTCCCCTGTTCAAGAAGGGGAGTAGAGACAATCCTGGTAATTACAGACCAGTGAGCCTTACTTCAGTTGTGGGTAAAGTGTTGGAGAAGGTTATAAGAGATTTATAATCATCTAGAAAAGACTAAGTTGATTAGGATAGTCAACATGGTTTTGTGAAGGGTAGGTCATGCCTCACAAACCTTATTGAGTTCTTTGAGAAGGTGACCAAACAGGTAGATGAGAGTAAACCGGTTGATGTGGTGTATATGGATTTCAGCAAGGTGTTTGGTAAGGGACAAGTGTGAGGTGATTCACTTTGGAAGGAGAAACAGGAATACAGAGTACTGGGCTAATGGTATGATTCTTGGCAGTGTAGATGAGCAGAGAGATCTTGGTGTCCCTGAAAGTTGCCACCCAGGTTGATAGGGTTGTTAAGAAGGCATATGGTGCATTAGCTTTTATTGGGAGAGGGATTGAGTTTCGGAGCCACGAGGACATGCTACAGCTGCACAAAACTCTGGTGTGGCCGCCCTTGGAGTATTGTGTACAGTTCTGGTCACTGCATTATCGGAAGGATGTGGAATCTTTGGAAAGGTTCCAGAGGAGATTTACTGGGATGTTGCCTGGTATGGAGGGAAGGTCTTATGAGGAAAGGCTGAGGGACCTGAGGCTGTTTTCGTTAGAGAGAGGAGTGAGTGAGTGAGGCCCCTTTCAGTCATGGCTGACCTTGGGTTGGATCCTTGGTGTTCTGGCTTTCTGCTTCCCTGAAGCAATGTCGCTTGTGACTGAAGAGCCCAATGCAGGAGTGACAGTCCCGCTCACAGAGGTCCCATCTGTATGTGCTGGCGCTGCTGCCCTCCTCCCTGTGTGCCCGCCTGTCTGTGGCAGCGCTCCTCAGCTTCCTTTCCCCTGTGGTGGGCTGTTGGTCCTCCATCTGTGAGCCACTCCCAGGACTCCGTAACAATGAGCTCTCCATAGAGGATATCCTTTGGGATGTGGGTGTGAGCTCTCCATAGAGGATATCCTTTGGGATCCGGATGTGAGCTCTCCATAGAGAATATCCTTTGGGATGCGGCTGTGAGCTCTCCAGAGAGGATATCCTTTGGGATGTGGTGTGAGCTCTCCATAGAGGATATCCTTTGGGATCCGGGTGTGAGCTCTCCGTAGAGGATATCCTTTGGGATGTGGTCTGAGCTCTCCATAGAGGATATCCTTTGGGATCCGGGTGTGAGCTCTCCATAGAGGATATCCTTTGGGATCCGGATGTGAGCTCTCCATAGAGGATATCCTTTGGGATCAGGATGTGAGCTCTCCATAGAGGATATCCTTTGGGATCAGGATGTGAGCTCTCCATAGAGGATATCCTTTGGGATCAGGATGTGAGCTCTCCATAGAGGATATCCTTTGGGATCAGGATGTGAGCTCTCCATAGAGGATATCCTTTGGGATCAGGATGTGAGCTCTCCATAGAGGATATCCTTTGGGATCAGGATGTGAGCTCTCCATAGAGGATATCCTTTGGGATCAGGATGTGAGCTCTCCATAGAGGATATCCTTTGGGATCAGGATGTGAGCTCTCCATAGAGGATATCCTTTGGGATCAGGATGTGAGCTCTCCATAGAGGATATCCTTTGGGATCAGGATGTGAGCTCTCCATAGAGGATATCCTTTGGGATCAGGATGTGAGCTCTCCATAGAGGATATCCTTTGGGATCAGGATGTGAGCTCTCCATAGAGGATATCCTTTGGGATCAGGATGTGAGCTCTCCATAGAGGATATCCTTTGGGATCAGGATGTGAGCTCTCCATAGAGGATATCCTTTGGGATCAGGATGTGAGCTCTCCATAGAGGATATCCTTTGGGATCAGGATGTGAGCTCTCCATAGAGGATATCCTTTGGGATCAGGATGTGAGCTCTCCATAGAGGATATCCTTTGGGATCAGGATGTGAGCTCTCCATAGAGGATATCCTTTGGGATCAGGATGTGAGCTCTCCATAGAGGATATCCTTTGGGATCAGGATGTGAGCTCTCCATAGAGGATATCCTTTGGGATCAGGATGTGAGCTCTCCATAGAGGATATCCTTTGGGATCAGGATGTGAGCTCTCCATAGAGGATATCCTTTGGGATCAGGATGTGAGCTCTCCATAGAGGATATCCTTTGGGATCAGGATGTGAGCTCTCCATAGAGGATATCCTTTGGGATCAGGATGTGAGCTCTCCATAGAGGATATCCTTTGGGATCAGGATGTGAGCTCTCCATAGAGGATATCCTTTGGGATCAGGATGTGAGCTCTCCATAGAGGATATCCTTTGGGATCAGGATGTGAGCTCTCCATAGAGGATATCCTTTGGGATCAGGATGTGAGCTCTCCATAGAGGATATCCTTTGGGATCAGGATGTGAGCTCTCCATAGAGGATATCCTTTGGGATCAGGATGTGAGCTCTCCATAGAGGATATCCTTTGGGATCAGGATGTGAGCTCTCCATAGAGGATATCCTTTGGGATCAGGATGTGAGCTCTCCATAGAGGATATCCTTTGGGATCAGGATGTGAGCTCTCCATAGAGGATATCCTTTGGGATCAGGATGTGAGCTCTCCATAGAGGATATCCTTTGGGATCAGGATGTGAGCTCTCCATAGAGGATATCCTTTGGGATCAGGATGTGAGCTCTCCATAGAGGATATCCTTTGGGATCAGGATGTGAGCTCTCCATAGAGGATATCCTTTGGGATCAGGATGTGAGCTCTCCATAGAGGATATCCTTTGGGATCAGGATGTGAGCTCTCCATAGAGGATATCCTTTGGGATCAGGATGTGAGCTCTCCATAGAGGATATCCTTTGGGATCAGGATGTGAGCTCTCCATAGAGGATATCCTTTGGGATCAGGATGTGAGCTCTCCATAGAGGATATCCTTTGGGATCAGGATGTGAGCTCTCCATAGAGGATATCCTTTGGGATCAGGATGTGAGCTCTCCATAGAGGATATCCTTTGGGATCAGGATGTGAGCTCTCCATAGAGGATATCCTTTGGGATCAGGATGTGAGCTCTCCATAGAGGATATCCTTTGGGATCAGGATGTGAGCTCTCCATAGAGGATATCCTTTGGGATCAGGATGTGAGCTCTCCATAGAGGATATCCTTTGGGATCAGGATGTGAGCTCTCCATAGAGGATATCCTTTGGGATCAGGATGTGAGCTCTCCATAGAGGATATCCTTTGGGATCAGGATGTGAGCTCTCCATAGAGGATATCCTTTGGGATCAGGATGTGAGCTCTCCATAGAGGATATCCTTTGGGATCAGGATGTGAGCTCTCCATAGAGGATATCCTTTGGGATCAGGATGTGAGCTCTCCATAGAGGATATCCTTTGGGATCAGGATGTGAGCTCTCCATAGAGGATATCCTTTGGGATCAGGATGTGAGCTCTCCATAGAGGATATCCTTTGGGATCAGGATGTGAGCTCTCCATAGAGGATATCCTTTGGGATCAGGATGTGAGCTCTCCATAGAGGATATCCTTTGGGATCAGGATGTGAGCTGGTGTGAGCTCTCCGTAGAGGATATCCTTTGGGATGTGGGTGTGAGCTCTCCGTAGAGGATATCCTTTGGGATGTGGGTGTGAGCTCTCCGTAGAGGATATCCTTTGGGATGTGGGTGTGAGCTCTCCGTAGAGGATATCCTTTGGGATGTGGGTGTGAGCTCTCCGTAGAGGATATCCTTTGGGATGTGGGTGTGAGCTCTCCGTAGAGGATATCCTTTGGGATGTGGGTGTGAGCTCTCCGTAGAGGATATCCTTTGGGATGTGGGTGTGAGCTCTCCGTAGAGGATATCCTTTGGGATGTGGGTGTGAGCTCTCCGTAGAGGATATCCTTTGGGATGTGGGTGTGAGCTCTCCGTAGAGGATATCCTTTGGGATGTGGGTGTGAGCTCTCCGTAGAGGATATCCTTTGGGATGTGGGTGTGAGTTCTCCGTAGAGGATATCCTTTGGGATGTGGGTGTGAGCTCTCCGTAGAGGATATCCTTTGGGATGTCGGTGTGAGCTCTCCATAGAGGATATCCTTTGGGATGTGGGTGTGAGCTCTCCATAGAGGATATCCTTTGGGATGTCGGTGTGAGCTCTCCATAGAGGATATCCTTTGGGATGTGGGTGTGAGTTCTCCATAGAGGATACCCTTTGTGATGTTGGTGTGAGTTCTCCGTAGAGGATATCCTTTGGGATGTGGGTGTGAGCTCTCCATAGAGGATCCTTTGGGATCCGGGTTTGATCTCTCCGTAGAGGATATGCTTTGGGATGTGGTTGTGAGCTCTCCATAGAGGATATCCTTTGGGATGTTGGTGTGAGTTCTCCGTAGAGGATATTCTTTGGGATGTGGGTGTGAGCTCTCCATAGAGGATATCCTTTGGGATCCGGGTGTGAGCTCTCCATAGAGGATATCGTTTGGGATGTGGGTGTGAGCTCTCCATAGAGGATATCCTTTGGGATGTGGGTGTGAGCTCTCCATAGAGGATATCCTTTGGGATCCGGTTGTGAGCTCTCCATAGAGGATATCCTTTGGGATGTTGGTGTGAGCTCTCCATAGAGCATATCCTTTGGGATCCGGGTGTGAGCTCTCCATAGAGGATATTCTTTGGGATGTGGGTGTGAGCTCTCCATAGAGGATATCCTTTGGGATGTGGGTGTGAGCTCTCAATAGAGGATATCCGTTGGGATGTGGGTGTGAGCTCTCCATAGAGGATAATCGTTGGGATGTGGGTGTGAGCTCTCCATAGAGGATATCCTTTGGGATCCGGGTGTGAGCTCTCCATAGAGGATATTCTTTGTGATGTGGGTGTGAGCTCTCCATAGAGGATATCCTTTGGGATGTGGGTGTGAGCTCTCCATAGAGGATATCCTTTGGGATCCGGGTGTGAGCTCTCCTTAGAGGATATCCTTTGGGATGTGGGTGTCAGCTCTCCATAGAGGATATCCTTTGGGATCCGGGTGTGAGCTCTCCATAGAGGATATCCTTGGGATGTGGGTGTGAGCTCTCCATAGAGGATATCCTTTGGGATGTGGGTGTGAGCTCTCCACAGAGGATATCCTTTGGGATGCGGGTGTGAGCTCTCCATAGAGGATATCCTTTGGGATGTGGGTGTGAGCTCTCCATAGAGGATATCCTTTGGGATGTGGGTGTGAGCTCTCCATAGAGGATATCCTTTGGGATGTGGGTGTGAGCTCTCCATAGAGGATATCCTTTGGGATGTGGGTGTGAGCTCTCCATAGAGGATATCCTTTGGGATGTGGGTGTGAGCTCTCCATAGAGGATATCCTTTGGGATGTGGGTGTGAGCTCTCCATAGAGGATATCCTTTGGGATGTGGGTGTGAGCTCTCCATAGAGGATATCCTTTGGGATGTGGGTGTGAGCTCTCCATAGAGGATATCCTTTGGGATGTGGGTGTGAGCTCTCCATAGAGGATATCCTTTGGGATGTGGGTGTGAGCTCTCCATAGAGGATATCCTTTGGGATGTGGGTGTGAGCTCTCCATAGAGGATATCCTTTGGGATGTGGGTGTGAGCTCTCCATAGAGGATATCCTTTGGGATGTGGGTGTGAGCTCTCCATAGAGGATATCCTTTGGGATGTGGGTGTGAGCTCTCCATAGAGGATATCCTTTGGGATGTGGGTGTGAGCTCTCCATAGAGGATATCCTTTGGGATGTGGGTGTGAGCTCTCCATAGAGGATATCCTTTGGGATGTGGGTGTGAGCTCTCCATAGAGGATATCCTTTGGGATGCGGGTGTGAGCTCTCCATAGAGGATATCCTTTGGGATGCGGGTGTGAGCTCTCCATAGAGGATATCCTTTGGGATGCTGGTGTCCTCCATGTGGTGAATGTGGCCCAGCTAGTGCAGTCTCTGTTGCCTGAGCAGAGTGTATATGCCGGGAAGGCCAGGGGCGAGAGAGGTATACTCCTGCCAGAGTATACCCAGGATATGGCAGATCCTTCTCAAGTGGAGGGTATTCAGTCTTCTCTCCTGTCTGGCGTAGGTGGTCCACATTTCTCTGCCATACAGCGGTGTGTGTATGATGCAGGCGTTGTACACTGACACTTTTGTCTTCATTGTCAGTTTGGGATTTGTCCAGACTCGAGTCGGGAGGTGAGCAAGAGTTGAGGCTGCTTTCCCGATCCTCTTGTCGATCTCAGTGTCCAAGGAGAGGTTGTCAGTGATGGTAGAGCCAAGGTACACCCCCCCTCTCTCACACTTGCAAGGCTTTCGGGCTGACTATCAGTCTGAAGAAGATGGGTGTCCCGGGACAGGACACCCCACCACTGACAACGACAAACTCACCGTCGCCCATCAGTTTACGAACCTTGCCTCGTTAGAGAGAAGGTGGCGGAGAGGTGACTTACTTGAGAGGTGTAAGATAATCAGAGGGTGAGATAGGGTGGACAGGGAGAGCCTTTTTCCTCGGATGGTGATGGCCAGCACGAGGGGCCATAGACATAGGACAGATGTCAGAGGTAGTTGCTTTACTCAGAGAGTAGTAGGGGTGTGGTACGCCCTGCCTACAACAGTAATAGACTCACCAACTTTAAGGGCATTTAAATGGTCATTGGATAGGCGTGTGGATGAGAATGGAATGGTGGAGGTTAGATGGGCTTCCGATTGGTTCCACAGGTCGGTGCAGCATTGAGGGCCGAAGGGCCTGTACTGCGCTGGGATGGTCTATGTTCTATAACACCCTTTTTTTCTGTTTCTGTCGGTATGGGGGATTTGGAAGAGATTAGAGTTTGATCTGGAGCAGTTAGACGACAATGTTTCATCATCGTTTACCTGTGTCGAGGATAATTTTCACTGTAAAAACTGGCAGGTTTTGTTAAGCACACGCTCACAGCCCATCTTTTTTGTAATCTAAAAGACTGGCAAATTCAGGAACTTGCATACTTAGATAAAACAGCTCACTTTCCTGATGAGCCTGGGAGTAGCAGAGCGGGAATTCCAGCGCGCTGCCATAGAGAGGTGGAACAAAGCTGG
>NW_025205154.1:3954-10132 GCF_004010195.1 Chiloscyllium plagiosum | reverse complement strand
ATTTCTGCTAATGCACAGTTGATCGGTCATCACCTTAAGAATGAAGGTACAGAATCGAGAAAACAGTGACACAAATGTCAGAATTAAAACAGTGTTTGAAAAGCAGCATCTGCAATCAAGAACAAGGTCAGATCCCATGCCTGAGATTTGTGGGCGGACAGAGCATGCAATACACAAATAGAATGAAGCTGACACTCAAAACACAGCTTCATTTTCGTAGCAAAAAGGGAGAAGTGCAGATCCTGGAGATTAGACGGGAGTGTTCCTTGAAAACGTTTGCAGTTCAGGAATCTTCGGAGGAGCAGGAAAATCGACATTTCAGCAAAGTCCCTTCATTAGTGTTGAGGGTTTGAGCCTCGGGGTTGGAGAGATTAAATGGCAGGTGCGTGGGGCTCGGGGAAAGGCTGCTGAGAGTGAAAAGGGTGGATGGAAGTGGGGCAATGGTGATAGGTCAGAGGGAATTCTGGGCGGATAAATGGGAAGCAGGATGGACAGGAATGACGAGCCATGAGCGCCGTGCTGAGATGAAAGTTTGGAACTAGGATTAGGTGGGGGGAGGGGACATGGGGAAACCGGTGAAATCCACATTGATGCCATTGGGCTGGTGGTTACCCTGGCTCAAGATAAGGCGTGATTTCTACAAAGTCGGGTGAGAAGGGAGTGGCGATGGTGGAGGCCCAGGACCGACATGTCCTCGGTGGAGTGGGAGGGTAATTGAAGTTTTTGGCAATGAGGTGGTCGGTGCAGGTGTCGTGCAGGTGTTCACTGGAGCGCTCTTCGAGTCAGCATTCTGTCTTCTAAATGTAGAGGAAACTGCATCGGGAGCAATGGATACAGTAACTGACACGTATGGAAATGGAGATAAAAGTCTGATGGATGTGGAAGGCTTCTTTCTGGCTTTGGACCCTGGTTGGTGAGATGTATGGGCCCAGGTTTTGCAATTCCTGCGGTGGCAAAGGAAACGGCTAGGATGGTTGGGTGGATTGGTGTGGGAGTGGTCCTGACGAGAGAGTAGCAGAAGGAATGGACTTTCTTTGAAGCGGTTAAGAGTGAGGAGACTAATATGTCTCTGGTGTTGGGTTCTGTTTGTAGGTGGCAGAAATGGCAAAGGCTGTACGTTGACTGCAAATGGTAGCTGGGGTGGAGGGTTATAACCAGAGAGGCTCTGCCCGTTTTGGGGTTGGAGGGGTGTGTTTCGAGTGTGAATGTGCAGGAAATGGATGAGATGCATGGGAGGGCTTCATCAACCACGTGGGAGGGGAAGTTGTGGTCTTTGGAAAGTCGGCCATCTTGTGTGATCTGTGGTGAACTAGTCATACAGTCATAGAGATGTCCAGCAAGTGTTAAGACGGAACCGGAGGGTCCCGTCTTTGCGTGTTCTTTTGGAAGGAGAGACTCACACTGGCAACTATGGTTAGACGCAGACAGCAGTTTATTCACAGAATCTTAACTGGTACAACGAATCTACAAGCATGCATTCGTTGGAGAAGGCGTTCTCCCTTCCCGTTCAAAGTTGACATAATTATACTTCGCGCTGCCTGGAGTCCCCGGTCAGTTCGCCTTCCCCATTGGTCCATTCATCTGCGCGCGCTGGGGATCCGTCCTCCTATTGGCTGCATCGAAGTGCCTGTCCAGCTCCTGCTGTGCTTGACAATGGCTCAGCCATCCCCGGGAGCGGTTCCCATCCCGTATTCAATAGTCCATTGTGTCAAGGAATTACTATGCGTCTGACAGGCTAGCCATTTTCAATAGTTTTAGTTTAACTAAATTGTCAATTACACTTATCAACTTTAGACTTAAATAGAGCCATTCACACTCCCTAGTTACAGGTTCCGATAGAGCAATTCACACTTGTCTAACAGTTACAGATTCCGATCGGTTTCTTTATTAATCCCGAGTTTCGATGGGGCAATTGATACTGGCTGGTATTTACAGGCTCCAAGATTTAATTAACATTATGCATATCCCTTACAAGCTCCAGCAGTCATGCAATCGCCAGCAGCAGCTCGCTTGGCTGTTGTTAACCATTTCAGGGCTAGAAGTGTCACCCTCCCTAGCCCTACATTAAACACCCCAGTGAAATCTCCCCAAAAGTACAACCCCTTGTCTCCACATATAGACTGTATGTGACATCAATGGAATGGGTGCAGCCAATGTAAATCCCTTCAGAACCATTACTATATAAAACAAACTATTTAATGTAACTTGCACAAAAACTGAAATTGCTGGGAAAATTCAGTAGGTTTGACAGCATCAGTGGAGCGAAAGCAGAGTTAACGTTCTGGTCCAGTCTGCTTTCTTCAGAATTGGGCCTGATGGGGCCCGACGAGGAGTACAGCTACTCCCAGTGGTCTGAGGAGGAGTGCTGACGGTGCCCACGGGAATCTTGCAGTCCCCTGGCCCTCAAAGCGACACCCCCCAATAGACCCCCTATGATTCGAGGAAAGGTGTGTGGGGAGAATTTCCTATTTCTGATTGACACAGGGGCATCTGCCTCCACAATTACTAAATTACCAAGGGGCCTGACCCTCTCGGGCAGGATACTGGAGACTGTGGGATTCTCGGGGAGGCGATTGTATGTGTACCGCTCTCCCTCGAAGGTGAAGGCAAACCACTCCTGACACTCTGGGTGCAGTGGAAGGCAGAAGAAAGTGTTAGCCAGGTCTATGACAGAGAAAAAGCGGCTGGCAGGCGTGAGCGCCTGCAGCGCAACGTAGGGGTCAGGGACCTTCAGGTTTAAAGTCTCCGTGGCTTCATTTATCCTTCGGAGGTCATGGACCATGCGCCACCCTTTACCCATCCCCTTGGAGAGGGGAAGGATTGGCGTATTCCAGTGTCCTCCCTTTTCTTTTCTGAGGACCCCCACTTCTAGCAGTCCCCTGATTGTTGGGCGAATCCCTTCCCTCTGTTCTAAGGTGAGAGGATATTGTGTCACCCAGATGCAGCGTTTAACAGAAGGTTTCAGCTGTAGGTGTACTGCCCCTTCCAGTTGGCCAGTGTCCTGTGGGTGTACCGTCCAGAGGACGGGGTCTATATCACGCAGCAGCTGTGCCGCTTTCCAGTGGTCAACATTATCCAAAAGGAGGGACCTGTCCACCGCCATTTTTTCGTAAATCCCTTCTTCTAGCACATCGATGGGACGTCTCTGGAAGCAGCCATCCAGTGACACCTCATCGAGGCCGTCTCCTATTCTTTGGTACTCGCATCGTAGTGCGGCAAGGACCATGGGTCCCAGGTTACGGGCCTTTGATCCAGGTGCTATTGCGAGTGTGACATGCGGGGCAGCCTGTTCCCCTACCTGGTACCACTCAGCCTGCTCCGGATGCAGGCTGACTGCAGCGGCAATCCCTTCCTTCCCGGCGATGAGATACGTGAGTTTAACCATACCCCTTCTATCCCCCAGGTGGGCGTTGAAGCGGTCATCATACTCAGGGTCATAATGGGTGACATAATTTAGCGTTACGTGGTAGGGGTTTTTTGGGGGGAGGTACGTCTGGGAGCCTGGAATAGATGGGAGCCAGTTGTCAAATTCCCCCATCAATCCCCTTCCCTCCACCGCGTACAACAGCCGAATCCAATAAATGTCGACAGATGCGACTCGCGAGTCCCCTGAAGTGGGGGCAAGCAGGAATTGTCCCATCCCCCTTAAGTCTGGGGAGGGATCCCCAGGCCAGAGGAATCGCAACCCCTCAGGTGAACAGTGGATGCAGACCCCTAACTTGGTAAGAGCATCCCTCGCCAGCAGGTTAACTGGACACCTCGGGGCCAGGAGTAGGGGCAGAGAGATCTTTTGTCCCCCGATGGTTATTGTTGCTGGCACGGTGTAAGGCTGTTTCTCAACCATCCCCGAGAATCCCACAGTCTCCAGTATCCTGCCCGAGAGGGTCAGGCCCCTTGGCAATTTAGTAATTGTGGAGGCGGATGCCCCTGTGTCAATCAGAAATTGGAAGTTCGCCCCACACACCTTCCCTCGAACCATAGGGGGTCTACTAGGAGGTGTCGGTTTGGGGGCCAGGGGACTGCAAGATTCTCGTGGGCACCGTCAGCACTCTTCCTCAGACCACCGGGAGTCGCTGTAGTCTTCATCGGGCCCCACCAGCGCACCCTGTACTACCCCTTGTGTTCCCCTGCCCCGGGCCTGAACCCAACCTCTCCGTTTATTCATATCCCGGGGTCCGTCATTTCTGTCCCGTCTATCCCGTTCCCCGGGACGCAGTCCCGAGCTTTTAGTCACAAACCGATCTCCCCTTCCTTTGTTACATTCGCGGGCGAGATGTCCAATCCCATTGCAGGACCAACATCTCACCCTCTGGTCACAGTTCTGGTAGTAATGGTCAGTACCATTGCATGCCCAACAGTGATCGCGCTGCCGTCCCCCATGGATCCGCCTCTGCGCGTCTGAAGACAGCTGCTGTTGGCTGTCGTGGGCTGACACATGGCCGGCATATTCTGCCCTGTCAGGGCTGGGTCGTGGCAGGGCCTTGCGTGCATTGGGCTGCTGGGAAATGTACATTTGAGCGGCTGGAGGCACAAGCTCCCGCGCGGCGGTCTTCGCCCCCACTTGCTCTAAAATCTTCCCAAACTGTTCTAAGATATGTGTAGTTGTCTTGGCGGCCTGCCCTTCAACTTTCATCTTTTCCGAGGTACGGTGCCTGTTCAGATAGTGATGTACCTGTTTCCTCCATATGTCTTCCTTCATTGAATCCACCCCCACCAGGTCTTTTAATTTGCTCTGCACTGATGCAGGGAGCCCCTCGGTCACCCCCCTCCGGAAATGTGCTATTGCCAAGGGAGAGCTATCTGGCCTTTCACCTGTCCCAGCCTCCCATAGGTCCCAGGCCCTCCCCAGGTATTCATGTATGTCCTCCCCGTCCTTTAGTCTGAGGGTCCCCAACGCGTCCAGCGAGAAAGTAGTGGGGAAGCTGTCCCGCAGGGACCGCCAGATTAAATTTCGGTAGAGGTCAAATGAGACAGTTTCATCTGACCTGGAACACCTAGCCAGTCTTTCTGCCCTGATCAGCGCCTCCTCTGCTCTGATGCGTACCATTATGGTTCTAAAATCCGCCAGCGCTAGTTTCTCATGACAGGTCTCCCTCTCAAAAGCCGCTATCCAGGCAGACACCCCGTTGGCAATCGGAGGAAGCCTCCTGACCAGGGCGTCTAGGTCTGTCCGTGACCAGGGGACGTACTTCTCCACCCCCATACTAGTGGCGAGAAGAGGCGCTTGAACGGCCGGCATAGTGTCGAGAGTCCCCTGCATTGGGCCTCTGTGGGGCCGTGGGAGTGATGTGTAGGAGCCCTTATCAAAATCCCCAATAATCTCCCCCTCGTCCTCCGAGGAGGTGGTATCTAGCTGGGAGTCATACTCGCTCCCTCCCTTCACAAGCTTGCTCTGGGCAGCAATGGACCTACTGTCCCGCCGGGATTTTTGAATTCCCCGGGGTGCCTGTTCAGCCTTGGCGGACTGGCCATTCATTGAAGCCAATTTGGCATGTCTTCCCAGGGAAGGATTTTTTTTTTGGGGCATGGGAGCCATCCCGTCCCAGCACGGGGCAGCAACCCTCCCCTTGTACCTCTATGTCCTGTACTTCCCATCTCTGTGGGATGCCGTCCGGCTGGCCGATCCGACACAGACCGCCCCCTGGCTTTACCATCCCCGTCCCGGCTGCGACGATTTCAGTGAGGGCGTTTAGCTTCTGCTCATGATTATTGAGCACAATCTCCAGTCGCTCTGTTGCACGGTCCCGGACCGGGTCCTCATACGCGATATTTTCCCCTAGAACTTTGACAACAGGGGCCTGTATGGTTGGCCCCTCGCAACGCGGTTGGAGCGGACACAGCGGGGCCGTGGGCGATGCACCGGGGGCGGGTGATCCTGACTGTGGGCTGGTGTAAGGGGGTGGCAGACTTCCCTCGTGGTTGACACCTTGGGTCGGCACGGCCACAGGAGAAGTGTAAGGTGTAGGGGGGTAAATTGGAGTAGGGTTCAGAGACCACTCAGGCTCACATTCCGGGACAGGACCCTGCTCACCCAATACTGGTGTGTGAATAGGTGAAGTCGGTAAGTGGCTTTGGAAGCGTATCAGAAGCTCCCGCAAGTAAACATCTCCATCCTCCTTTTTATTGGAAGATTTGACTAAATTAAAAAACCCTTTCTTGGTATCCCCTTTCCCCTCCC
>NW_025205154.1:0-3525 GCF_004010195.1 Chiloscyllium plagiosum | reverse complement strand
GATTTTTAAATGTTTCTCTCAATCTTGTCAGGATAATTCCCTTTTGTTCTGGTGCTTGGGCAATCACCAGGTCCAACGTTTCCTTATGCAGGGCTACGCTATCCAGTAGTAACTGACTGTGAATAGGCATGTCCCCACCGTCCCTGCAGTGCCACCAGGGCACTCCGGGACGTGCTGTCCTGCGGTGAGTCAAGTTAGGTGGTCCGAAATTCAGGTCCACCATGTCGGATCTCCCCTGAAGGGAACCGCTTCAAAAACAGTACGTCTTTCAAAACCTGACCTTCGCGTGGCAGATCTCTGCTCTTAACAACCGGTCTAAGGCAGACGTCTGTACGGTTACACCCTCTTCATAAGAAGAGCTCCGACCTCTGTCACCCCGGGTATGTTCGGTGGTCACAACAAATATACAAACCAAAAGTCCGTCAGGTTTAAGTGATCATTAACATGGATCCAGGAAGTCGAATATGGTCAGCGCTCAGGTAGGGAACGTCAGGTAATCATCAGGCAGAACTATCTGCAAAATCGGGCAAAACAGATATGCACTCCGGCTCCGAAAGCCACGCTAGAGATTCCGGGGAAAAAAAAAACACATGCGCTCCGGCTCCGAAAGCCACGCTAGTGATTCACACTCTGGGTAAAAATATATATGCGCTCCGGCTCCGAAAGCCACGCTAGAGATTCAGGGGAAAAAACACACGCGCTCCAGCTCCGAAAGCCACGCTAGTGATTCACACTCTGGGTAAAAATATATATGCGCTCCGGCTCCAAAAGCCACGCTAGAGATTCAGGGGAAAAAACACATGCGCTCCGGCTCCGAACGCCACGCTAGTGATTCACACTCTGGGTAAAAATATATATGCGCTCCGGCTCCAAAAGCCACGCTAGAGATTCAGGGGAAAAAACACACGCGCTCCGGCTCCGAAAGCCACGCTAGTGATTCACACTCTGGGTAAAAATATATATGCGCTCCGGCTCCAAAAGCCACGCTAGAGATTCAGGGGAAAAAACACACGCGCTCCGGCTCCGAAAGCCACGCTAGTGATTCACACTCTGGGTAAAAATATATATGCGCTCCGGCTCCGAAAGCCACGCTAGAGATTCAGGTGAAAAAACACACGCGCTCCGGCTCCGAAAGCCACGCTAGTGATTCACAGTCTGGGTAAAAATATATATGCGCTCCGGCTCCGAAAGCCACGCTAGAGATTCAGGGGAAAAAACACATGCGCTCCGGCTCCGAAAGCCACGCTAGTGATTCACACTCTGGGTAAAAATATATATGCGCTCCGGCTCCGAAAGCCACGCTAGTGATTCACACTCTGGGTAAAAATCTTTATGCGCTCCGGTCCGAAAGCCACGCTAGTGATTCACACTCTGGGTAAAAATATATATGCGCTCCGGCTCCGAAAGCCACGCTAGTGATTCACACTCTGGGTAAAAATATATATGCGCTCTGGCTCCGAAAGCCACGCTAGTGTTTCACACTCTGGGTAAAAATATATATGCGCTCTGGCTCCGAGAGCCACGCTAGTGATTCAGGGGAAAAAACACATGCGCTCCGGCTCCGAAAGCCACGCTAGTGATTCACACTCTGGGTACATCAAAAGGTTAGTAAAAGCTTACCAGTCAGGACTCTGCGATGCTGCTGTCAAATTGATCAGGTTCGGAGAGCAGACAAGAAACTAACTGAGAGTAAATCTAACTACTGGAAGCCTTGGATTTAACAGGTGCTTCCCCACCTTTAGAAAACTTCGGCCGAAGGTTGTCTGCTCCCTGATCCGCCAACGTTGCCAACTCGCCGTTGTCTCTTTTCCTTCCCGCGTCGGGGTCACCAAATGTTAAGACGGACCCGCGCGGGGTCCCGTCTTTGCGTGTTCTTTCGGAAGGAGAGACTCACACTGGCAACTATGATTAGACGCAGACAGCAGTTTATTCACAGAATCTTAACTGATACAACGAATCTACAGGCATGCATTCGTTGGAGAAGGCGTTCTCCCTTCCCGTTCAAAGTTGACACAATTATACTTCGCGCAGCCTGGAGTCCCCGGTCAGTTCGCCTTCCCCATTGGTCCATTCGTCTGCGCGCGCTGGGGATCCGTCCTCCTATTGGCTGCATCGAAGTGCCTGTACAGCTCCTGCTGTGCCTGACAATGGCTCAGCCATCCCTGGGAGCGGTTCCGATCCCGTATTCAATAGTCCATTGTGTCAAGGAATTACTATGCGTCTGACAGGCTAGCCATTTTCAATAGTTTTAGTTTAACTAAATTGTCAATTACACTTATCAACTTTAGACTTAAATAGAGCCATTCACACTCACTAGTTACAGGTTCCGATAGAGCAATTCACACTTGTCTAACAGTTACAGATTCCGATCAGTTTCTTTATTAATCCCAAGTTTCGATGGGGCAATTGATACTGGCTGGTATTTACAGGCTCCAAGATTTAATTAACATTATGCATATCCCTTACAAGCTCCAGCAGTCATACAATCGCCTGCAGCAGCTCGCTTGGCTGTTGTTAACCATTTCAGGGCTGGAAGTGTCACCCTCCCTAGCCCTACATTAAACACCGCAGTGAAATCTCCCCAACACTATCCTTTCCCCAATATCTCTGGAAGTATTCGGAGGCCAATAGAAAACTCCCAACAGGGTGACCTCCCCTTTACTGTTTTTCACCGCAGGCTATATTACCTCATTTGACGAGTCCCTTAACATCCTTTCTGCAACTGCAATATTGTCCTTGACCAAGAATGCCTCTTTTACCATCTTCTCTGTTCTCACTGAAACATCTAAATCCTAGGACCTGCAACAACCATTCCTGTGCCTGCTCTTTTCATGTATCCGAAATGGCCACAACATTGACGTCTCAGGTACCAACCCATGCTGCAAGTTCATCCACCTTATTCCGGATGCTCCTGGAGTTGAAGTAGGCACACTTCAAACCACCATCTTGCTTGCCGGTGCCATCTTGCGACCATGATACTTGATTTCGGATCCCCATACTCTCAACCTTTTCTATACTTGAACTACAATTTTGGGTCCCATCCCCCTGCTGGATTAGTTTAAACCCACCCACAATAGCCTTTGCGAATATCCCCCCAGGATATTGGTACCCTTCTGGTTCAGACCAAGAACATCCTCCTTGTGCAGGTCCTCCCCATCCCAGAAAGAGCCCCAATTATCCAAGAATCCAAAACCCTCCCGCATGCACCATCCCTGTAACCACGTGTTCAACTCCAATCTCTCCCTATTCCTCACCTCACTAGCACGTGGCACGGGCAACAAAACAGAGACAACAGCTCTGTTCGTCCTAGCTCTAAGCTTCCATCCTAGCTCCCTGAATTTCTGCCTTAAATCCCCATCTCTCTTCCTATCTATATAGTTGGTGCTCGATGGACCATGACCTGGGGCTGCTCCCGTTCCCCCTTAAGGATCCCAAAACACGATCAGAGAATTACAATCCGTGGCACCTGGGAGGCAACACACCAACCGTGAATCTCTTTCGTCCCCACAGAACCTGCTATCTGTC
>NW_025205153.1:6741-10130 GCF_004010195.1 Chiloscyllium plagiosum | reverse complement strand
CCTCTTCAATTATGATAAGCTTTTTCTGAATGACGTTTCGAGTTTTCTAAATTATTTATTTCCCTCAACCTGAATGAGATTACTCTTGGGGTTGGGGGGGAAGGGGGTGAGGGTGGGGTGGGGGGAGGAAGGTGAGGGGAGGAGGTGGAGTCTGGGGATCCAGGGCCCCTGGCCTGGTGTGAATACCAGACTCGCACAATGGGCCTCTCTGTTTACTTCTCGACCAACTTTGTTCTGACAATCAACACTAAACGTTTCCAATACTTTGATGTAGATTTCTAAATTAAATTTTAGCAAATCACAGCAGAGCCAATAGATGCACAAATGATAAAATGTTTCCAAATGTTAACTCATGGAAAACATTCTGACAATCCTCTGGACTTAGCAATGTTGATATTTCCTAATGAAAATTTAATAGCATTACAATGTAATACATTACTAGATTGGAAACTATTTTGAAATTCTGGCCATTGATTCTTAAAGAGTAGTGCATCCTGTTCAACTGTCACAGAACCTAACTATTTTATAAAGGAGCAGTGTGTTGTAGGCACCACGCTTAAATCATTAGTTCATTAACAATTTTATCTTGTTTAATCAAATGCTATCTGTTTTCACTATGCATGGTTTTATATATTTGTTCCTTAAATCTCATATGGTTCGATGGGTTTCTTTCCATAACTCCACTAGGAAACTGACAGAACACTTAGAGAAATAATGTAAATGGTATTTATGTAATTTCCACTTGTAAGTGTCATTTGTCTCTTGTCAACTTTGCAATGAGAGCCAAGTAAAATCATCATAGAATTTTACTTTTATGAAAATATACAAGCTTAGAAATTTGGCTGCATAAATCTGCCAGTTACATGCTCTGCTAAAACCCCAGAATGGATTGCTGAAGTGCTCGAACCAGAATAGTGGGTGAGGACAAATCAGAGTCCGTTTTACACCCACACCTAAAGCAGTTGTTCAATGCTTTCCCAAATCTATAATCTCACATGAGGAAGTTGTGACCTGAGAATATTGAATTCCTGAGTTAAAGCAGTAGAATACAATGCAATGATCATTATGACAAAATTGTACATGCTGCAACTTGAGTGCTGTGCCCTTTTCTAGCTGCTTTAAAAAAAAAAGGAGACGTTCAGTTACTGGAGGCAGTGCACAATGAGCCAGTGTCAGAAATTATGAAGACTAGCTAACAGCCTAACCTAAAGGAGACATTGCCTGTGGACTTGCCAACTTTAAGGGCATTTAAATGGTCATTGGATAAATATATGGATGAAAATGAAATAGTGTAAGTTAGATGGGCTTCACATTGGTTCCACAGGTCGGCGCAACATCGAGGGCTGATGGGCCCATACTGAGCTGTAATGTCCTACGTTCTATGAGCTATGAGCATATAGAGATATTAGTTTCTATGTGGTATGGAATTTCAAACTAATAAAGGGTAAGTTGAGGACTGATCAGGCTAAAACAAAGAAGGAATTGTGGAGGCAAAGTCCTGGGGTGGAATCTGTGTTTAGTTTGGTCATGAGGAGGCATTTCATCAGGCAGAAGGGAAAGGAGATGCCTTTCTACTCCAAAAGATTAGACATCTTACTGGTCCCACCACCCAAATATGGACAATTAATAGTATTAACATAAAGCAGCAGTCAGGGCTTACCATGTGGTGACCATGGTAATGCAAACCCATGGGCTCCCAGAAGGATGTCTTATGCTCAACAATAATAAGTGGGCGGCACGGTGGCACAGTGGTTAGCACTGCTGCCTCACAGCGCCAGAGACCCGGGTTCAATTCCCACCTCAGGCGACTGACTGTGTGGAGTTTGCACGTTCTCCCCGTGTCTGCGTGGGTTTCCTCCGGGTGCTCTGGTTTCCTTCCACAGTCAAAAGATGTGCAGGTTAGGTGAATTGGCCATGCTAAATTGCCCATAGTGTTAGATAAGGGGTAAATATAGGGGTATGGATGGGTTGCGCTTCGGTGGGTCGGTGTGGACTTGTTGGGCCGAAGGGCCTGTTTCCACACTGTAATGTAATGTAATGTAAAAAAAAAGTACTGATTGAGGTTATAAAAACAGAAATTACTGGAAATTCTCAGCAGGTCTGGCAGCATCTGTGGAGAGCAATCAGAATTAATGTTTCAGATCCAGTGACCTTTCTTGAGAATTGATGGTAGTTAGGGAAAAGGATATTTTTTATACAGAAGATAGTGTGGGGGAGCAGAGAGAAGAGTAAACCATAGGTGGAGATAGAGCCCAAAGAAAGACAAAAACAGTTGGACAGGCAAAGGACCAGCCTAGGAGAATAATTAGCTGCTAATGAGGACCATTAGTCGCTGACAATGGATAGTGTGTGGTAACAGCCCATGTGATGATAAGGCCTGGTGTGTGGGGGTAGGGGGAAGGTGCTCAAGTTCTAAAATTGTCAGACTCAGTATTATGTCCAGAGGGCTGCAGGGTTCCCAAGTGGAAAATGAGATGCGGTTCTTCCAGCTTGGACTGAGCTTCACTGGAGCACTACAGCAAGCCTGAGACTGAGATATTGACCAGGGAACAGGGTGGTGTGTTGAAGTGGCTCAGGGTCTCAGGGTAGACAAAATGTAAGTGTTCTGTGAAGCAGTCACCCAGTCTGTGCTTCATTTCCACAGATGCTGCCAGACCTGCTGAGACTTGTTTCGAGCAATTTCTGGTTTTATTTCAGATTTCCGGCATCTGCAGTTCTTTTGGATTTTTTGTGCAGTAAGAACAAAGAACAAGAAAATTTACATCCCAGGAACAGGCCCTTCGGCCCTCCAAGCCTGAACTGATGCAAAATGCACTGTCTAAACCTGTCGGTCAATTCCTAAGTATCTGCATCCCTCTGCTCCCCACCTACTCATGCATCTGTGCAGACGCATTTTAAATGAATCTACCATACCTACCTCTACCATCTCTTCTGGCAACGCATTCCAAATGCCCACCACCCTCTGTGTGAAGTTCTTGCCACGTGTATCCCCCTTAAACTTTCCACCTCTCACCTTGAAAGCGTAACCTCTCGTTATTGAATCCTTCACCCTGGGAAAAAGCTTGTCTTTATCCACCCTGTCTATATCGAGTCATAAAGTCATAGACATGTACAGCATGGAAACAGACCCATCGGTCCAACCCATCCATGCTGACCAGATATCCCAACCCAATCTAGTTCCACCTGCCAGCACCCGGCCCATATCCCTCCAAACCCTTCCTATTCATATACCCATCCAAAATGCTTCTTAAATATTGCAATTGTACCAGCCTCCATCACATCCTCTGGCAGCTCATTCCATACACGTACCACCCTCTGCGTGAAAAAGTTGCCCCTTAGGTCCATTTTATATCTTTCCCCTCTCACCCTAAACCTATGCCCTTTAGTTC
>NW_025205153.1:4530-5869 GCF_004010195.1 Chiloscyllium plagiosum | reverse complement strand
AACAACTTGCCCACCACTGAGATCAGGCTCACTGGTCTATAGTTCCCTGGCTTGTCCTTACCGCCCTTCTTAAACAGTGGCACCATGTTTCTGGCACCTCACCTGTGACTATCGATGATACAAATATCTCAACAAGAGGCCCAGTAATCACTTCTCTGGCTTCCCACAGAGTTCTCGGGTACACCTGATCGGATCCTGAGGATTTATCCACCTTTAACCATTTCAAGACATCCAGCACTTCCTCCTCTGTAATCTGGACATTTTGCAAGATGTCACCATCTATTTCCCTACAGTCTATGTTTTCCATATGCTTTTCTTCAGTAAATACTGATGCAAAATACTCATTTAGTATCTCCTCCATTTTCTGTGGCTCCACACAAAGGCCACCTTGCTGATCTTTGAGGGGCCCTATTCTCTCCCTTTTGTCCTTAATATATTTGTAAAAACCCTTTGGATTCTCCTTAATTCGGTTTGCCAAAGCTATCTCATGTCCCCTTTTTGCCCTCCTGATTTCCCTCTTAAGTATACTCCTACTTTCTTTATATTCTTCTAAGGATTCACTCGATCTATCCTGTCTATACCTTACATATGCTTCCTTCTTTTGCTTAACTAAACTCTCAATTTATTTAGTTATCCAGCATTCCCTATGCCTACCAGCCTTCTCTCTCACCCTGACAGGAATATACTTTCTCTATATTCTTGTTATCTAATTTCTGAAGGCTTCCCATTTTCCAGCCATCCCTTTACCTGCGAACATCTGCCTCCAATCAGCTTTCGAAAGTTCTTTCCTAATACCATCAAAATTGGCCTGTCTCCAATTTAGAACTTCAACTTTTAGATCTGGTCTATCCTTTTCCATCACAATTTTAAAACGAATAGAATTATGGTTGCTGGCCCCAAAGTGCTCCCCCACTGACACCTCAGTCACTTACCCTGCCTGATTTCCCAAGAGTAGGTCAGGTTTCGCACCTTCTCTGGTAGGTACATCCACATACTGAATCAGGAAATTGTCTTGTATACACTTAAGAAATTCCTCTCCATCTAAACCTTTAACACTATGGCAGTCCCAGTCGATGTTTGGAAAGTTAAAATCCCCTACCATAACTACCCTATTATTCTTACAGATAGCTGAGATCTCCTTACAAGTTTGTTTCTCAATTTCCCTCTGACTATTAGGGGGTCTATAATACAATCCCAATAAGGTGATCATTTCTCACTTGCACCCAAATAACTTCCCTGAATGTATTTCCGGGAATATCCTCCCTCAGCACAGCTGTAAGCTCTCCCTTATCAAATATGCCACTCCCCCTCCTCTCTTGCCTCCCTCTCTATCCTTCCT
>NW_025205153.1:0-3320 GCF_004010195.1 Chiloscyllium plagiosum | reverse complement strand
ATTCATCTGCTCTATCCTCCTATTCCTGCCCTCACTAGCTCGTAACACCGGGAGTAATCCAGATATTACTACCCTTGAGAACCTCCTTTTTAAATTTCTACCTAACTCTCTGTAATCTCCCTTCAGAATCTCAACCTTTTCCCTTCCTATATCGTTGGCTCCAATGTGGACAATGACCACTTGCTGGCCCCTTTCCCCCATGAGAACATTCTGCACCCTCTCTGAGACATCCT
This sequence comes from Chiloscyllium plagiosum, assembly GCF_004010195.1. Taxonomy (NCBI): domain Eukaryota; kingdom Metazoa; phylum Chordata; class Chondrichthyes; order Orectolobiformes; family Hemiscylliidae; genus Chiloscyllium; species Chiloscyllium plagiosum. The sequence goes on along the minus strand of NW_025205153.1, from coordinate 3,087 downwards.
TGATCCTGGCACCAGGGAAACAACACACTATTCTGCTTTTTCTCTGCTGGCCACAGAAACGTCTGTCTGTTCCTCAGACTACAGAATCCTCTAACACAATTGATCTCTTGGAAGCCGACTTTGCATTAGATCCAGTCTCAATACCAGAATCTTGGCTGTTTGTGCTACGTTCCGTTGAGAATCCATCACCCACTACATTTTCCAAAACAGCATACCTGTTTGAAATGGGTATATCCATAAAAGACTCCTGCCCTAAGTGCCTACCTCTCTTACCTTTCCTGGAGTTAACCGATCTATGTGACTGTATCTGAGACTTTCCCCCTTCCTATACCTGCCATCTATCACATACTGTTGCTGTTGCAAATTCCTCATCTCTTCTGTCTCTCCAACTGATCTACTCAATTTGATAAGATTCGCATCCAACAGCATTTATGGCAGATATAATCCGCAGTAACCCTTAAACTCTCTTTAAACTCCCACATCTGACAAGAAGTACATATCACTGCAAAGGTCATTTTTGCTCCTTCACAATCTACAGACCCAGAAAATAACACCGTCTTATTCCTCTACAAAACACTGCACCAGGTTAAATTAATAGCTATGGCTTATATTTTAAGTTTAATCAAGAGACTTATCTCCACAAAACATATAATCAAGAAATAACCCACTATACTCACTACTGTAGCCTTACTATTGGACAGACTTAAAACAACAATTACTTATCTGATTCTGTGCTGTGAACTTCACCCAAACTGGATCGTCCAAGATTAGTTGTGAAATTCACTGTTTGTTAATTTTCCCAGATGCACTCTGATGTCCAGCGACACATGAATTCAAAAACAGCAAAGGCAGTAACTGTGCAGGTTCTCTCTCTCTCTCTCCTGCACTGTCCTCACCATGTGCTTCCTTTGTCTGCTCTTCTCCCTTTTAAACTGCTGTTGTTTTGACTTTTTTTTCCCCCAAGTTCCAAAACAATGCAACAGCATATAAAACAGTAATTGCTGCTCCTGGAATTCGAGGAAATCACCTCCAGCACCTAAAATACCTCAAAAAAAGGAGCAGCACTTACAGCCAGAAATATTTCCTGCCCTCCATCTTGGATTACCCAGAATACCCTTCATGATTTTGTAAACCTCAATCAGGTCCCCAACCAATCTGCTTTTTCTAATGAAAACAAACATAACCTTCTCAACCTTTCTTCATAGCGAGCACCTTCCATACCAAGAATCATCCTCGTACTTAAATCGGGGGATTCGTCTGAGAGTGGGAGTGGAACACTAAAAGCCAAGCCATGCCCCTCTTACCAGCACCCTCCCCAGTAAAAATCTCATCTTTCCATCACTCATCTGGACCTTGGTCTGTCCTCGGTGTGGAGCTTTGAGTGAATGTAGTCCCTGGTAGCACAGCTGAGGATAGAAGAGATGCCTTGAACAGAAAGGACTACCACCCTCTGGGCTCCTTGATAAAAAGGAAGCTGATTGTTAGTCTAAGTGGCTCAAGATGCCAGGGGTCATCCTGAGCAGAGGCATCATGAGAGCCTTGTTGGCTTCCCTAGCTGGTGGCTGAGACCCCAGCAGCTCCACAAGATTCTGCCTCTGGCCTCATGTACGACCTAGATGCAGCAAGGGGAGGAATAGAAGAGGTTGTGTGAATGAGTGAATTAAAATGGGTCAAATTACATCTATCAACAACTTGTGATATTACCTTCTAACCTAACCTGTATTTGCATCCATTTCACTTGGACTCATAGCATCATTGAGTCATATACCACAGAAACAGACCCTTTGGTCCAACCAGTCTATGCTGACCATAATCCCAAACTAAACTAGTCCCACCTGCCCTCTGTTGGGGAGATTTCACTGGGGTGTTTAATGTAGGGCTAGTGAGGGTGACACTAGTTCTGCAACAGACACTTCTAGTTCCAGCCCTGAAATGGTTAACAACAACCAAGCGAGCTGCTGCTGGCGACTGCAAGACTACCTGGCTGGAGCTTGTAAGGGATATGCATAATGTTAATTAAATCTTGGAGCCTGTAATTACCAGCCAGTATCAATTGCCCCATCGAAACTCGGGATTGATAAAGAAACCGATCGGAATCTGTAACTGTTTGACAAGTGTGAATTGCTCTATCGGAACCTGTAACTGTTAAGTGTGAATGGCTCTATTTAAGTCTAAAGTTGATAAGTGTAATTGTCAATTTAGTTAAACTGAAACTATTGAAAATAGCTAGCCTGTCAGACGCATAGTAATTCCTTGAAACAATGAACTATTGAATACGGGATCGGAACCGCTCCCTGGGATGGCTGAGCCATTGTCAAGCACAGCAGGAGCTGGACAGGCACTTCGATGCGGCCAATAGGAGGACAGATCCCCAGCGCACGCAGATGAATGGACCAATGGGGGCAACGTTGGCGGATCAGGGAGCAGACAACCTTCGGCCGAAGTTTTCTAAAGGTGAGGAAGCGCCTGTTAAATCTAAGGCTTCCAGTAGTTAGATTTTCTCTCAGTTAGTTTCTTGTCTGCTCTCCGACCCTCACCAACCCAAAAAACCTGATCAATTTGACAGCAGCATCGCAGAGTCCTGACTGGTAAGCGTTTACTAACCTTTTAACTTACCTCGAGTGTTTATTTCACTAATGCCTAACTGTTTTTGCCTGAGTTCCTTGTGCAGCTTTCGGAGCCGGAGCGCCTAACTGTGTTTGCCTGAGTCCCTTGCGCGGCTTTCGGAGCCGAAGCGCATATCTGTTTTGCCCGATTTTGCAGATTGTTCTGCCTGACGATTACCTGACGTTACCTACCTGAGCGCTGACCATATTCCTGGATCCATGTTACTGAGCACTTAAAACTGACGAATTTTTTGTTTGCATATTCGTTGTGACCACCGAACATACCTGGGGTGACAGAGATCGGAACTCTTCTCCTAAAGAGGGTTTAACCGTACAGACGTCTGCCTTAGACCGGTTGTTAAGAGCAGAGATCTGCCACGCGAAGGTCAGGCTTTGAAAGATGTACTGTTCTTGAAGCGGTTCCCTTCTGGGGAGATCCGACATGGGAGACCTGAATTTCGGACCACCTAAGTTGACTCAC
>NW_025205152.1:4286-10127 GCF_004010195.1 Chiloscyllium plagiosum | reverse complement strand
TCACAAACTCAGTTTAACAGCAGGGAAAGGGGATTGCTCCAAATTTCAGTTTCCAAGCGGGGAAAGGGGAATGCTCACAAACTCAGTTTCACAGCTGGGAAAGGGGAATGTTCACGAACTCAGTTTCACAGCTGGGAAAGGGGATTGTTCACAAACCCAGCTTCACAGCAGGGAAAGGGGAATGTTCACAAACTCAGTTTCACAGTTGGGAAAGGGGAATGATCACAAACTCAGTTTCACTACTCGGAAACGGGAATGATCACAAACTCAGTTTCACAGCTGGGAAAGGGGAATGTTCACGAACTCAGTTTCACAGCTGGGAAAGGGGACTGCTCACAAACACAGTTTCACAGCTGGGAAAGGGGAATGTTCACAAACTGAGTTTCATAACTGGGAAAGGGGGCTCACAAACTCAGGTTTACTGCTCGGAAACGGGAATGATCACAAACTCAGTTTCACCGCTCGGAAACGGGAATGCTCACAAACTCATTTTCACCGCTGGGATAGATGACTGCTCACAAATTCAGTTTCACAGCTGGGAACGGGAAATGTTCACGAACTCAGTTTCACAGTTTGGAAAAGGGAATGATCATAAACTCAGTTTCACAGCTCGGAAAGGGGAATGCAAACAAACTCAATGTCACAGCTGGGAAAGGGGAATTCTCACAACCTCAGTTTCACAGTTTGGAAAGGGGAATGATCAGAAACTCAGTTTCACAGTTGGGAAAGGGGACTGCCAAAAATTCAGTTTCACAGCTGGGAAACGGGAAGAATGACAAACTTAGTTGCACAGCTGGGAAAGCGGTATGCTCATAAACTCAGTTTCACAGCTGGGAAAGGGGAATGCTCACAAACTCAGTTTCATCGCTGGGAAAGGGGAGTGCTCACAAACTCAGTTTCATCGCTGGGAAAGGGGAATGCTCACAAACTCAGTTTCATCGCTGGGAAAGGGGAATGCTCACAAACTCAGTTTCATCACTGGGAAAGGGGAATGATCACAAACTCAGTTTCATCGCTGGGAAAGGGGAATGTTCACAAACTCAGTTTCACAACTGGGAAAGGGGAGTGTTCACAAACTCAGTTTCACAGCTGGGAAAGGGGAATGTTCACAAACCCAGTTTCACAGGTGGGAAAGGGGAGTGTTCACAAACTCAGTTTCACAGCTGGGAAAGGGGAATGTTCACAAACTCAGTTTCACAGGTGGGAAAGGGGAATGCTCACAAACTCAGTTTCACAGCTGGGAAAGGGGAATGATCACAAACTCAGTTTTGCAACTGGGAAAGGAGAGTGCTCACAAACTCAGTTTCACAGCTGGGAAAGGGGAATGTTCACAAAATCAGTTTTGCAACTGGGAAAGGGGAATGCTCACAAACTCAGTTTCACAGCTGGGAAAGGCGAATGTTCACAAACTGAGTTTCTCAACTGGGAAAGGGGAATGATCAAAAAACTGAGTTTCAGATGGGAAAGGGGAATGCTCACAAACTCAGTTTCACAGCTGGGATTGGGGAATACTCACAAACTCAGTTTCACAGTTTGGAAACGAGAATGTTGACAAACTCAGTTTCACAGCTGGGAAAGAGGAATGACCGCAAATTCAGTTTTAGAGGTGGGAAAGGGGAATGATCACAATCTCAATTAACAGCTGGGAAAGGGGAATGCTCACCAACTCAGTTTCACCGCTCGGAAACTGGAATGATCACAAACTCAGTTTCACCGCTGGGAAAGTGGTGTGCTCACAAACTCAGTTTCACATTTGGGAATGGGTAATGTTCACAAACTCAGTCTCGCAACTGGGAAAGGGGTATGCTCACAAACTCAGTTTCACTGCTCTGAAAGGGGAATGTACACGAACTCAGTTTCAAAACTGGGAAAGGGGAATGATCATAAACTCAGTTTCACTACTCGGAAACTGGAATGATCACAAACTCAGTTTCACAGCTGGGAAAGGTGAATGTTCACAAACTCAGTTTCACAACTGGGAAAGGGGAATGTTCACAAACTCAGTTTCGCAACTGGGAAAGGGGAATGCTCACAAACTCAGTTTCACAGCTGGGAAAAGGGAATGATCACAAACTCAGTTTCACAGCAGGGAAAGGGGAATAATCACCAACTCAATTTCCCAGCAGGGGAAATTTCCATTAGTTTTACTGATGGAAAAGGGAACTGCTCCCAAACTCACTTTCACAGCTTGGAAAGGGGAATGCTCACAAACTCAGTTTCACCGCTGGGAAAGGGGAATGACCATAAACTCAGGTTTACTGCTCGGAAACGGGAATGATCACAAACTCAGTTTCACCGCTCGGAAACGGGAATGCTCACAAACTCAGTTTCACCGCTGGAATAGATGACTGCTCACAAATTCAGTTTCACAGCTGGGAACGGGAAATGTTCACGAACTCAGTTTCACAACTGGGAAGGGGAATGATCACAAACTCAGTTTCACAGCTGGGAAAGGGGAATTCTCACAAACTCAGTTTCACCACTGGGAAACGGGAATCCTCTCATACTCAGTTTCAAAGTTGGGAAAGAGTAATGCTCACAAACTCAGTTTCACCGCTCGGAAACGGGAATGATCGCAACACCAGTTTCACAGCTGGGAATGAGGAATGCTCACAAACTTAGTTTCACCGCGGAAAAGAGGAATTATCATAAACTCAGTTTCACAGTTGGGAAAGGGGAAATCTCACAAACGAGGATTCACAGCTGGGAAAGTGGCCTGATCACAAACTCAGTTTCCCAACTGGAAAAGGGGAATGATCACAAACTCAGTTTCACAGCTGGCATTGGGGAAAATTAACAAACTCAGTTTCACAGTTTGGAAACGGGAATGATCACAAGCTCAGTTTCACAATTGGGAATGGGGAATGATCATAATCTCAGTTTCACAACTGGGGAAGGGGAATGATCACAAAATCAGTTTCACAGCTGGGAAAGGGGAATTATCTCAAACTCAGTTTCACAGCTGGGAAAGGGGAATGCTCAGAAACCCAGTTTCACCGCTGTTAAAGGGGAATGTCCGCAAAATCAGTTTCACAGCTGGGAAAGGGGAATTATCTCAAACTCAGTTTCACAGCTGGGAAAGGGGAAATCTCACAAACTCGAATTCACAGCTGGGAAAGGGGAATGATCACAAACTCAGTTTCACATTTTGGAAACGGGAATGATCACAAACTCAGTTTCACCGCATGGAAAGTGGTATGCTCACAAATGTAGTTTCACAGCTGGGAAAAGGGAATATTCACCAACTCTGTTTCAAAACTGGGAAAGGGGAATGATCATAAACTCAGTTTCACAACTGGGAAGGGGAATGATCACACACTCAGTTTCACAGCTGGGAAAGGGGAATGCTCACAAACTCAGTTTCACCGCTCGGAAACAGGAATGATCACAAACTCCATTTCACCGCTGGGAAAATGGAATGATCGCAATCTCAGTGTCACGGCCGGGAAAGGGGAATTCTCACAATCTCAATTTCACTGATGGGAAAGGGGAGTGCTCACAGCTGGGAAAGGGGAATGTGCAAAAACTCAGTTTCACAACTGGGAAAGGGGAATGCTCACAAACTCAGTTCCACAGCTGGGAAAGGGGAATGCTCACAAACTCAGCTTCACCACTGGGAAAGGGGAATGCTCACAAACCCAGTTTCATCGCTCGGAAACGGGAATGTCCGCAAAATCAGTTTCACCGCTGGGAAAGCGGAATGAACACAAAGTCAATGTCACAGCTGGGAAGGGGGAGTGCTCACAAACTCAGTTTCACCGTGGGAAAGGGAAATGCTCACAAACTCAGTTTCAGAGTTTGCAAACGGGAATGATCAGAAACTAAGTTTCACAGCTGGGAAACGGGAATGCTCTCAAACTCAGTTTCAAAGCTGGAGAAGGGGAATGCAAAGAAATCCGGTTTTACAGCTGGGAATGGGGAATGACAATAAATTCAGTTTTACAGCTGGGAAAAGGGGAATGCTCACAAAGTCAGTTTCACAGCTGGGAAATGGTCCTGATCACAAACTCAGTTTCAGAGATTGTAAAGAGGAATGATCACAAACTCAGTTTTACAGCGAGGAAAGGCGAATGCTCACATTCTCAGTTTCATTGCTGGGAAATGGGAATGCTCAGAAATTCAGTTTCACCGCTAGGAAAGGGGATTGATCACAAATTCAGTTTTATAGCTGGGATAGGGGAATGATCACAAACTCAGTTTCACCGCTGGGAAAGAGGAATGTTCACAAACTCAGTTTCACAGCTGTAATCTCAAACAGCAAGTGACAGACTGTCGAATGTCTGCTTCACAGTAAGTGTCTGATGCAGAGTGAGAACACATACCTTTCATACTATCTCCCAATGTAATTATACTGCTTTCAGTCTGTATGAAACATCCTTCTGTCTCTATTGCAACCAAATCAATCCAGTTTTTATTCTGAACTCGTTGTCTTTGTTTGGATTCTTCTATCAACTTGAAGCAGTCTGGGAGGAGTGTTCAGTGAGTCAGCATCTCTGAAACAGACAGGGAGAAGTGTGCAGTGAGTCAGGATGACAGTGTAAAAGACAGGGAGAAGTGTGCAGTGAGTCAGGATGACAGTGTAACAGACAGGGAGGAGTGTGCAGTGAGTCAGGATGACAGTGTAACAGACAGGGAGGAGTGTGCAGTGGGTCAGTTTCACTGAAGCAGATGAGGAGGAATGTGCAGTGAGACATTATCGCTGATACAGAGTGGGACGAGTGTGAGGTGTGTCAACATTACTATGAAACAGAATGAGAGTAGCATGCAGTTTGTCAGTATCACTGAGAAACAGATTGGGAGGTGTGCGCAGTGAGTCAGTATCACTGTGAAGTTGACTGGGAGGAATGTGAGGTGAGTCAGTATCACTGTGAAACGGACCAGGAGGAGTGTGCAGTGAGTCAGTATCACTGTGAAACAGACTGGGATGAGTGTGCAGTGAGTCAGTATGACTGTGAAACAGACTGAGAGGAGTGTGTGGTGAGTCAGTATCCCTGTGAAACGTATTCGGAAGAGTCTGTAGTGAGACAAGAACGCAGTGAAGCTTACTGCAATGATGCTTGTCCAGTGGGTCAATATTACTGTGAAAGTCAGGGAGGAGTGTGCAGTGAGTCAGTATCCCTGTGAAACAGACTGGGAGGAGTGTGCAGTGAGTCAGTATCACTGTGAAACGGACTGGGAGGAGTGTGCAGTGAGTCAGTATCACTGTGAAACAGACTGGGAGGAGCGTGCGGTGAGTCAGTATCACTGGGAGGAGTGTGCGGCGAGTCAGTATCACTGTGAAACAGACTGGGTGGAGTCTGTAGTGAGACAAGAACGCAGTGAAGCTTAGAACATAGAACATAGAAAAATACAGCGCAGTACAGGCCCTTTGGCCCTCGATGTTGCGCCGATCCAAGCCCACCTAACCTACACTTGCCCACTATCCTCCATATGCCTATCCAATGCCTGTTTAAATGCCCATAAAGAGGGAGAGTCCACCACTGCTACTGGCAGGGCATCCCATGAACTCACGACTCGCTGAGTAAAGAATCTACCCCTAACATGTGTCCTATACGTACCACCCCTTAATTTAAAGCTATGACCCCTCGTAATAACTGACTCCATAAGTGGAAAAAGGTTCTCATGGTTAACCCTATCTAAACCCCTAATCATCTTGTATGCAGTGAGTCAGTATCACTGTGAAACGGACGGGGAGGAGTGTGCAGTGGGTTAGTGTCCCTGTGAAATAGACTGGGAGGAGTGTGGGGTGAGTCAGTATCCCTGTGAAACAGACTGGGAGGAGTGTGGGGTGAGTCAGTATCACTGTGAAACAGACTGGGAGGAGTGTGGGGTGAGTCAGTA
>NW_025205152.1:0-2921 GCF_004010195.1 Chiloscyllium plagiosum | reverse complement strand
TCCCTGACCTATCACCTTCATCTCCTTCCCCACTGACCTATTGTACTCTATGCTACTCTATCCCCACCCCCACCCTCCTCTAGCTTATCTCTCCATGCTTCAGGCTCTCTGCCTTTATTCCTGATGAAGGGCTTTTGCCCGAAACGTCGATTTTGCCTGTCCTCGGATGCTCTTCCAGCACCACTAATCCAGATTCCCTGTGAAACAGACTGGGAGGAGTGTGCGGTGAGTCAGTATCCCTGTGAAACAAAGTCGATTTTGCCTGTCCTCGGATGCTGCCTGAATTGCTGTGCTCTTCCAGCACCACTAATCCAGAATCCCTGTGAAACAGACTGGGAGGAGTGTGCAATGAGACAGTATCCATGTGAAACAGACTGGGAGGAGTGTGGGGTGAGTCAGTATCCCTGTGAAACAGACTGGGAGGAGTGTGGGGTGAGTCAGTATCCCTGTGAAACGGACTGGGAGGAGTGTGGGGTGAGTCAGTATCACTGTGAAACAGACTGGGAGGAGTGTGCGGTGAGTCAGTATCCCTGTGAAACAGACTGGGAGGAGTGTGCAATGAGTCAGTATCCCTGTGAAACAGATTGGGAGGAGTATGCGGTGAGTCAGTATCCCTGTGAAACAGACTGGGAGGAGTGTGCAGTGAATCAGTATCACTGTGAAACAGACAGGGAGAGGTGTGCAGTGAGTCAGTATCACTGTGAAACAGACTGGGAGGAGTGTGCAGTGAGTCAGTATCACTGTGAAACAGACTGGGAGGAGTGTGCAGTGAGTCAGTATCACTGTGAAACAGACTGGAAGGATTGTGCGGTGAGTCAGTATCACTGTGAAACAGACTGGGAGGATTGTGAAGTGGGTCAGTATCACTGTGAAACAGACTGGGAGGAGTGTGCGGTGAGTCAGTATCACTGTGAAACAGACAGGGAGGAGTGTGCAGTGAGTCAGTATCACTGTGAAACAGACAGGGAGGAGTGTGCAGTGAGTCAGTATCACTGTGAAACAGACAGGGAGGAGTGTGCAGTGAGTCAGTATCACTGTGAAACAGACAGGGAGGAGTGTGCAGTGAGTCAGTATCACTGTGAAACAGACAGGGAGGAGTGTGCAGTGAGTCAGTATCACTGTGAAACAGACAGGGAGGAGTGTGCAGTGAGTCAGTATCACTGTGAAACAGACAGGGAGGAGTGTGCAGTGAGTCAGTATCACTGTGAAACAGACAGGGAGGAGTGTGCAGTGAGTCAGTATCACTGTGAAACAGACAGGGAGGAGTGTGCAGTGAGTCAGTATCACTGTGAAACAGACAGGGAGGAGTGTGCAGTGAGTCAGTATCACTGTGAAACAGACAGGGAGGAGTGTGCAGTGAGTCAGAGACTGGGAGGAGTGTGCAGTGGGTCAGTATCACTGTGAAACAGACTGGGAGGAGTGTGCAGTGAGTCAGTATCACTGTGAAACAGACTGGGAGGAGTGTGCAGTGAGTCAGTATCACTGTGAAACGTATTGGGAAGAGTCTGTAGTGAGACAAGAACGCAGTGAAGTTTACTGCAATGATGCTTGTCCAGTGGGTCAATATTACTGTGAAAGTCAGGGAGGAGTGTACAGTGGGTCAGTATCACCGAAAACAGACAGGAAGGAGTGTGTTGTGGAACAGTATTGCTGGGAAACACACTGGGAGGAGTGCAATGGGTCAGTATCACTGTGAAACAGACTGGTTGGAGTCTGTAGTGAGACAACAACGCTGTGAAGCATCCTGGAAGGTGTGCGGTGGGTCAGTATACCTGATAAAAACAGGGAGGAATGTGAGGTGAGTCAGTATCCCTGTGAAACAGACTGGGATGAGTGTGCGGTGAGTCAGTATCCCTGAGAAACAGACGAGGAGGATTGTGCAGCGAGTCAGTATCACTGTGAAACAGACTGGGAGGAGTGTGTGGTGAGTCAGTACCACTGTGAAACAGACGAGGAGGATTGTGCAGTGAGTTAGTATCACTGTGAAACAGACTGGGAGGAGCGTGCGGTGAGTCAGTATCCCTGTGAAACAGACTGGGAGGAGTGTGCGGTGAGTCAGTATCCCTGTGAAACGGACTGGGAGGAGGGTGCGGTGAGTCAGTTTTCCTGTGAAACTGACTGGGAGGAGTGTGCGGTGAATCTGTATCACTGTGAAACAGACTGGGAGGAGTCAGTATGCAGTGAGTCAGTATCCCTGTGAAACCGACTGGGAGGAGTGTGCAGTGAGTCAGTATCCCTGTGAAACGTATGGGGAAGAGTCTGTAGTGAGACAAGAACGCAGTGAAGCTTACTGCAATGATGCTTGTCCAGTGGGTCAATATTACTGTGAAAGTCAGGGAGGAGTAAGCTAAAAGCTAGGACAGACAGAGTCGTCAACTCCTCGTTGTTGCCGGTGCCACGTGACAGTGAGGCAAGGAATAGGGAGGGAGTGCAGTTGAACACTTGGCTGCAAGGAAGGTGTAGGAGGGAGGGCTTCAGGTATTTGGACAATTGGACTGCATTCTGGGGAAGGTGGGACCTGTACAAGCAGGACGGGTTGTACCTGAACCAGAAGGGCACCAATATACTGGGGGGTAGGTTTGCTAGCACTCTTTGGGGGGTTTTAAACTAATTTGGCAGGGGGATGGGATCCGGACTTGTAGTCCAGCAAGTAGGCTAGCTGTTTGTCAGGATGTCCAAGAATGTAGGGAGGCTGTGAAGAAGGTAGCACAGACAGGAAATATTTACGGACACAGAGATGGGTTCAAGTGTGTATACTTCAACGCAATGAGTATCAGAAATAAGGTGGGTGAACTTAAGGTGTGGATCGGTACCTGGGACTACAGTGTTGTGGCCATCACTGAAACGTGGATAGAAGAGGGACAGGAATGGTTGTTGGAGGTTCCTGTTTACAGATGTTTCAGTAAGATTCGGGAGGGTGG
>NW_025205151.1:0-10126 GCF_004010195.1 Chiloscyllium plagiosum | reverse complement strand
ATCAAATTAATAACACATGCCAATGCACAATCAATTATATCTGTTTGGGATTTTTAACAAAAAATTCTTTGCACTAAGGTGGATGTTGTATTAACTCTCATGGTCAGTATACCTTAAGAGACTTGTTATGATTTAATCACTGTCATATAAGGTTCTCTTTATACCTTAGAGTGTAAAGGTCTCATGCTCCATCTTACGTGTGGGTCTGATGAATCATGTCACAAGAGGGATGCTACCTCACATAACCCAAACGTTTAGTGTTATCCCAGACACTAATGTGCCTAAAGAATGTACCCTCGGTATTTTGTAGTTAACTGTCATAAACATTTCTTGGATTCTTCCATATCTCAACTTCCACTTCCAGTCTGCCATGGGAGATAGTGTTAGCATTAGCATATCAGATCAACACCTTTCTGGCAGCAGAACCACATCAGTCTAATTAAATATTTTAAACCTGATTTCACTACAGAATTAAAAAAAAGTTGCTGAAAATGCTGTGCATGTTTCAGGCTGTAAAAATGAGGGCCCAGCTTCAGGAATCAAATGACTCCCACTACTTCTTGGAGCAGCAATGCCTCTTCTCTCCAGTGGAGACTGGTAATTTGGTGATACAGTGAACATTTTATTATCCATCAGCTAGGGGACCAGGAGGGTGCCAATTGATCAAATATTCTGGATAATCAAGAGGTTCCAATCATCAATGCACAAACACACCCTCTGTAATAGAAATGTAATGCAGGGGATATATACATCATTGTTATCCCTTATTTACACCATAAACAACTTCAATAAGAATGCAACTTTGTCTGAAATAAACCTTACCGACAGAGAGCCTTCTCACCCACACCTTCAACTAATGACTCGGGCACCATGGGAGGTCGCCGTATTTGAGGAGAAATTAACTCGAAATTGAATCAACTGCATTATTTCATGTGGCAATTTGATTGAACAGTTAAATATATTTACATTCAGGTAAACATCGAAATTTTACATTGAGGTTTAAAAAGTATAAAAATTGGACAGAATAATAGAATAAGTTTTGCAATACTTGAGGTATATACTTTCTGCCAGTTTATTGGGACAGACAGTTAAAACAATGTTAAAACAATATTTGGAATTCACTGGTTAGTACCAGATAAGTGGAAATCAGATTGGAACCAATCTGAATGTTGTTCCTCAAAAAGAAACTGCAGAGCTGTTGTGGTACAGTGGTAGTGTCCCTACCTCTGAACCAGGATGCCCAGGTTCAGGTCCTACTTTGCTCCAGAGGATGTGCCATACCATCTGTGAACAGGTTGTTTCGGAGAGAAACTGCAATGTCAGGGATTGAACATTAACAGGCAATAAGCTGGGAGCTGCTGCTTGATTTGGTGGGAAATGCTGTGAGCTTGTAGCTGGTTCAACACTCGGAATATATTTGACCCTCAAAGACTCTCTACAACATCATTATTTCCAAGCTCTGCAATTTTACAGAATTGGGCGAGTTCTAATCAGAGTGGAAACGGAGAATTTGATGATCATTGGAATGTGCTGGTGAGGAGGAGAGATTCTCCACAATCAGCTCGAGGGAGGCGGAGAGCCACAGAATGAACATTCCGGGCTCTCAATCCTTATTAACCAGCTTTGTAATATTTATCCCGAGAGAGATTTTCCACTTCAGTTAGATGGCAGGCCCAGCTCCAAGCTGTAGCCTGAAACTCCTGCACTATGTGAGAGACCTTCAGGATGTTTCTGAATCCAAGGGGCCCTGGGTTTACAGGAAAAGCCTCCAGCTGCTAGAGCCCACGTTGAAAGGCAGCTGGATTCATTCAGGGCAGGCCGGGAGGGAAGGTCACAACAGCAACTGGGTGTTCTCTCTAATAGGGGCAAAAGGCTGGAACACTCTGGGAATATTGCTGTCTAATTGATATCCCACTCATGCCAATCGGAATATTCAAGCTCCATCTGTGATTCCTGTCTATTACTCAAGCCTCTGTCTATTCTGAATATCCCCCCAACTCCATTAGCATTTAACTTGTTTATTAATGTTTTGTGTTGCACCTTATGTCTTTTGGAAATCCATTATTTTCCATCTACTGGTTCCCTTTGATCTACACTATAAATCGCTTCCTCAATAAATTTTGGTTGAAAGAACATTGAAAGGCAATATAAAATCAAGGGTACAATTCTAAAGGGCCTTTAGGAGCACAGGGAGCTGGATGTATATGTACATAGATCATTGAAAGTAATAGGACAAAATAGGAAAGATTTAGAGGTATAGGGCCAACTGCAGCCAAGTGGAGCAAGTGTAGTTTGGGTAAATTGGTTGGCATGGATGAGTTGGACTGAAGGGTCTGTTTCCATGATGTATGACTCTATGACTCTGTGAGTATCGATAAGGGTGATGGTACATTAGAGGAGTACATTCCCAAACCTAGTACCTGGAGGCAGAGTCCTACACTCTGAACTGAAGGATCACAATAGAAATTCTGGATTGGTTCGTCAAAAGGACTAACAAGCAATTGTACTCCTGGTAAGGTCAGTGCGGAATGATATACTGCTGACCCAGTCCCAGGGGAAGAGACATCATGTAGAGAATGGGGGAGGGGTCAGAGAGGAAGAGGCAGAAGGTCCATGGTGGAACCAATAACTTCGGGATGATCAGGATGAGATTCTCCAATAGGAGTTTAAGGAATGAGAGGGACAGAAAGTTACAAAAGCTTCAAAGATTGAAGTTTTTGAATTATTCCCACTGCCCTCCATTAATAACAGTGAAAATGGAACCGGATGAGGTGACAAAATGTAGCTGGAAAGATAGTGCAAGGGGGAGAGCTTCAACTTCCTGGGCCAGTTCGGCGACTGTAAGGACCTGTTCAAGATGGATGAAGGTTCTGGTTATCCATATCCTGATGGAATGGTTACCTGTGGGGAAGGGCTTAAACTATTTTAACACAGGGCTGGAGATGAAAATATAATCCTCACAAAAAGTAAAGGAGAAGCAAGGTACAGAGCAGCCTGGGACAGACAGGGTTAGAAATCACACAAAATGAATTAGGATCAGGGAAAATGTGAAGCAATCCTGGTGAGCTCTGGACTGTTTGTATGTAAAGAATATTGGTGAGCTGTGGGGAGAAACAGCCACATGAGACTGTGATGTCATGGAAATAATTGAGCCTTGGCTGAAAAACTGGGAGTAAGGATGTTCTGTCAATTCTGGGTGTAAGGTATTCAGGAAAGATAAGGAAAGGAAAAGAAAGATTGGAAACATTTGATTCAGTAAAGTATTACAGCGCCAAAGGGACAGAACATGTTGATGCACCAATCTTTGTTCAGGCAGGAGACTTTAACAAAACAGCCAATGAAGATGGGGTCCTGGTGTCATCAGTGAAGTGAAGTACAGCACAACAACACCTTCACTTCCTCAGGAGGCTAAGGAAATTCAGCATGTCCATATAGATTCATCATGTTTTATAGATGCGCCATAGAAAACCTTCTATCCAGACACATCACAGCTTGGTATGGCAACTGGACTGTCCAGGACTGTAAGAAATGACAGGGAGTTGTGAACACAGCCCCGTCCACCACACAAACAGACTTTCCATCCATCATCATCAAAGACCCCTTCCCCACACCCTGGTTATAAACTCCTCCAGCCAACATCATCAAAGACCCCTCCCCCACACCCTGGTTATAATCTCCTCCAACCAACATCATCAAAGACCCCTTCCCCCACACCCCAGTTATAGTCTCCTCCAACCAACATCATCAAAGACCCCTCCCCCACACCCTGGTTATAAACTCCTCCAATCTCTTTTGTTAGGTGGAAGGTACAAAAGCTCAAACACACACACCAACAGATTCAAGAACAGCTTCTTCCTCGCTGTTATTAGAGTTTTGAGTGGACTTCTCAAATTTTACATTTAATGTTGATCTCGCTCTTTGTGCACCTTCTCTGCAGCTGTAATATTTGTTCTTGGCTCTGTTCTATTACCCTAGTGCACATTGTATGGTATGATCTCCCTGGATTGCACGCAACACAACACGTTTAACTGTACCGAGGTACATGTGTCAATATTAAATCGAATCATAAAGCCAGGCAGTATTTCTTGAGAACAATGATTTAACTTCAGGTGCAATACTGGCCGGAGGTTTGGATGGAGGTGGCACCTCTGTCCCTGGTTGAAGTGTCACACCTTCAGCTGCCTTTACATGGCAGAGTGACCATCCCAATGTGACATTACAGCTATCTCAGAGCAAGTGCCAGCTCAGACAGCTGCCAGTCACTCTCTCGTCCCAATTGTGCCAACCTGAGATCCTCCTGCTCTTTCTCACTCTGCAGACATTTTATTACCCACTGTGTTCACCACATTGACAATCCCCTGTTCTCTGTACTGCATCCTCTCCCAACTCATCCCCTAAAACTCTCAGTGTGACTCCGGTCACATTCCTACTCTCAGCACAACTTGTGTTTGTTTCTGTAAAAGCACCCTCTTGTGGTCATTTGTGGATGTACATCAACAAATTGGAATAAACCGGGTCAGATGGACATTTGATCTCCATGTGTCTGCAGGTTCCACACAAAGATCACAGTCTGGCAACGAGGTGGGATCGAGGATTCCCCAACCAGACAAACCTGGATTGGGAAAACATTTCATAAAAAACAAAGTGCATATTTCAGAGTAAACTGCAAACTTAACAGAAAGGCTGTTTGTGAATGTTGGAGGATTGACCTGACAAGATGGCTGCATCAGCAGGTATTATGGGATGGCTAAGAGGGTACAGTCATGACAGAGAATCATTTGGTGAGAACGTGGACTGGATCCAGATGTGATTCACTGCTAATAGAAATCCTGATAATCCAGATGTGAATCAGGTCGGGTGGAGGTGAAGAAGAACAATGCTTTTAATAGAACAAGGGCCTGAAACGTCCAAAACACTCGAGAGTTTGTTCACCTCGGACAAGCCACAATACAAACTGCTGTTAGTTTGCGTAAACTTCAGCAGCGTTGCAGTCATAAACCGTTAGAGATTGCTGCAAGTTAGCAGATTGGATCAAGGACTCAGTTACGCAGTGAGGATACTGGAGAGTTTAAATACCAAACCCTGCAGGTAATACTGGCACTCACAATGCAGCCTCTTGTGTATTGGTGAGACTGAGCACAGACTGAGTGACTGTTTTGCAGAATCTCCCCTCTGCTTATACGAATGACCCCAAGTTTCCAGTTGCTTGCCATTTCAGTAAACGACCTTGCTCCCACACTGACATTTCTGTCCTTAGCCTGCTCCCATGTTCTAATGAAGCTCATTGCAAGTTGGAGGATAAACATCTTATTTTCCGCTAAGACAATTTACAGCCTCTAGGACTCCATACAGAGTTCCCCAATCTCCCTTTGTCCTCTATTCTTCTCACATCCCCCAGCTGTGTCTTGTTGGCTTGCTCTCAACATAGCGGACTCATTTTTTTTCCACGATATACATTAACACTTGTTTTACATCTCTATCACTCCTTTACCACTATGATCACTGTGCAGAGGCCCAGAGCAAAAGACAAAGACAATCTGTTCTGCTCTCTCCTCCTCCCATTCTGTCAATATTTCCAGCTACTTTCTATTCTGAAGAAGAATCATATCAGATTTCAAACATTAAATTAGTTTCTCTCATTGCAAATGCCACCAAATCTTCTCAGTTGAATCTATTTCTCTCTGACAACAGTAGTTAATAAAAGCAGAGGTACAACAATGTGGTTTTACTATGGCATATGTTCTGAAGAGCCAAACCAGACTCGAAATGTTAACTCTGTTTCTCTCTCCCCAGATGCAGCCAGACCTGCTGAGTCTCTCCAGCATTCTGTGTTTGTTTCAGATTTTCAGCAGCTGCAGGGTTTTGCTGTTATTGAAAGAAATGTCAGCTGTTATTGAATCACCAACTAGCAAAAGTTTAAATTTATCATCACGTTCTTCATACATCTACTTTCAGAAAGCCAGCTGTATTGTTTACTCAAAAGTCTCGAATAAGGTTTTGATTGCTGTACCCATATTTACACAGTCAGTCAACAAAACAGGACAACAGAGAGAGACAGTGATGACAGGGGGAGAATGATGGACAGGAGATTGAAGTGCCTACCAGGAAGGATAATGAAAATATGTGGTTTACATAGATATTTGGTCAACTCGCCTTGCCATGGAAGTATTAGGTTTCTGTAAATAGATCATGTTTGCCTTCCATCAGTTCACAAATAGAAGGAAGTTGAGCTGAACCAAATTAATGTGTTGAATTGGATTGTTGGGATCATGGTTACTCCAACAGCAAGTTGCCCCGGAGCCTGGAGCAGATTGGAGTTAGTCAGACAGTCACATCTGATGAAGTGGAAGTTTCAGGAGACAGTCAAGGCCAAGTCAGTCCTTGTTGGAGAAACCGTCTCAGAGTCAGGCTCAAGTGGGCCAAGGAACTCCCCCCTAATTCAGAAAGTTTGGATTCAAGACTGGCATTATTCTCTTAGAAACAGAAATCCCATGGTTCAGTTAGATTTGTGAATAAATAAAAGAGCTCTGTGTGTTGAAAGAAATGTTGAACATTCTGCAACGTTTTCATGAAGTCAGGGTCAGTAAACTTTTAAAGATCAACAAAGGGTTACTCATTAGCAATTATGAAAGAAAATAAGTGCAATATATTAAAAATACAGCAAAATCCTCTATAAGCAGAGAAAAGGGAAGAGAGTAGCTAAAGTGATTGTTGGTCCCTTGGAGGGTGAGGCTGGGGAGTTAATCCTGGGGAAAACAGAAATGGCAGAGACACTAAGTTAATATTTTGCTTCACCTTCCACTGTGGAGGACACTAGTGCCATTTCAATAGTAACAGGGAATGCAGAGGGTATAGACAGGGAGGGACTTAGAACAATCACCATCACGTGGGAAACAGTAATGAGCAAAATATTGGGATTGAAGCCGGACAAATCCCCAGGGCCTGAGGGGGTCTTGCTCAGGTCTTAAAGGAAGTGAGAGCAGAGATAGTGGATCCACTGGGTATAACTTTTCAAAACTCCCTGGATACAGGGAAGGTTTCAGTGGATTGGAAAATGCTATTGGAGCACCTTTATTCAAAACAGGAGGGAGGCAGAAAGCAGGGAAGTATGGACCAGTTAGTTTAATATATGCTGTTGGGTAATTGTTAGAATCCATTATAAAGGAAGTAATAACAGGACATTTGGAAAGTCAAGATACAATCTATTACAGTCAGCATGGTTTTATGAAGAGTAAACTATGTTTGACTAATTTGCTGATAATCTTTGAAGATGTAACAAGCAAAGTGGAGAATGGGGATCCTGTCGGTATCTGGGCTTCCAGAAGTACAGTGCCATACAAAAGGTGAACATACAATGTAAGATCACATGGGGTTAGGGGCAATTTATTCACTCACACAGACGATCAGCGAACCAACAGAAAGCTGAGACTCCAGATTAGATTAGATTCGATTCCCTACAGTGAGGAAACAGGCCCTTCGGCCCAACAAGTCCACACTGACCCTCCAAAGAGTAACCCACCCAGACCCATTTCACTCTGACTAATACACCTAACACTACGGGCAATTTAGCATGGCCAATTCTCCTGACCGGCATATATTTGAACTATGGGAGGAAACCAGAGCACCCAGAGGAAACCCACACAGACACAGGGAGAATGTGCAAACTCCACACAGACAGTCACCTGAGGCTGGAATCGAACCTGGGACCCTGGTGCTATGAGGCAGCAGTGCTAACCACTGAGCTACCGTGCCACCCCCACGTACTGTGAGGTTAACCAACTTGTATAGAAGAATAGAAAGTTAGCCTATTATCTAAATGGAAAGAAACTTCAGAGTGTTTTAGTGCAGAGGGATCTCGGTGTCCTTGTGCATAAATCTCAAGGAACTGATTTGCGGTACAGCAGGTAATAAGGAAGACAAATGGAATTTTGGCATTTATTGCTCAAGGTATAGAGTATCAAAGTCGTGAGATGTTGCTGCAACTGTACAAGGTATTAGTGAGTCTGCACCTGCAGTATTGTGTACGTTGTGATGCTCTTACTTGAGGAGGGACATCAGGAGCATCTCGGAACTGACTGCCAGACTACTGCGACCCCTAGAACTCATAACGGCACACAAACCAACAGCCACGCTCAGACAACAACTCACCAGAACGAAAGACCCGAAAAATGGAATTGTGCAATGTCTTAATAGAGACAATATTGTAGAAATCTATGGAATATTGGTTCTGTTCGCCGAGCTGGAAGTTTTTGTTGCAAATGTTTCGTCCCCTGGCTAGGCGACATCATCGGTGCTTGGGAGCCTCCTGCGAAGCGCTTCTTTGTTGTTTCCTCCGGTGTTTATAGTGGTCTGTCCGTGCCGCTTCCGGTTGACAGAAGCGCTTCGCAGGAGGCTCCCAAGCACTGATGATGTCGCCGAGCCAGGAGACGAAACGTTTGCAACAAAAACTTCCAGCTCGGCGAACAGAACCACAACAGGGACATAGTTGTAATGGAGGCAGATCAGAGGAGTTTAACCAGATTGGTTCCAAAGATGAGGGGATTTGTCTTATGAAGACAGATTGAACAATTTAAACCGACATGCTGTGGAGTTTTGAAGAATGAGACGAGATCTAATTGTTGTAGATATGATCCTAAAGAGGATTAATAAAGTAGGTGTAGACATTTCACCTTGTGGGGAAATCCAGAACAAGAGGTTTGGGATAAGGGATAGCAGATTTAAATCAGAGATAATGATAAATTACTCCTCTCAAAGGGTCATGTATCTGTGAAATTCACTATGGATGGTTGGATACTGATTTAAGGAGGAGACAGACACATTTTTAATTGGTAATGGGGTGAAGGGTTACGGGGAGTGAGCAGGGAAGTGTAGTTGAGTCCGAGATGAGAGCAGCCATGATGGTATTAAATGGCGGAGCAGGCTCAAGGGGCTGCATTGTCTCCTCCTGCTCCGAGCTCTTATGTTCTTAGTGCCCTCTTGTGGCCATTTGTGGATGTACAGATCGGGCTCAGTCACTCTCCTGATTAGTTTGAGAATGCAAAATACAAACATAAATGTCTTCTTCATTTCTTGTGACATTCACTTGGTGACTTCTTTCAATTCTAAGTATCCCGTCCACTCACATCTGCCTTTTAGTGCTGCAGCCTCTCATGGTGAACAATAAACTTTCTCTCCCCCTTTCTCCTTTCTTGTCTCCCTTTCCCTCGGTGACTATTTCCCCCCTTTTGGAATGCAGTGTCTGTGCTTGGAGACGGTGGTCTATGTTTTACACTGATCCTCAGTGTCACGTCGAAGAGTGAATTTGAAGCCCGGTCTTGCCACAGTGACCCCGGGGCTGCTGGGTTTACCACAGGCTGCCTCTTCATTAGCCACCGGCAAGCTCTTCATCCCCAAAATGGAGCTAATGGCTTCCTGATTCTACCCAATGTACCAGGGGCTGATGGCTCTGACACCACAGCAGTGCCCCAGGGAGAGGGGGGGCAGACCCTGAGGGTATCTCAAATTGGAGCATCCCTCAGACAATTAAGACAGTATTAGACTTGAGGAGGTTAAGGAGGGGTGTATGCTCCGTGGGACAGAGCAGAAACACCTCTGGGAGGGTTATTTGGAGACCATGACACCTCCAGCACTGATATCCTCCCTCCCTCCCCCACCCAAAGTTACCACAAGGAAGCCATCTCCCTGAAGCTGGTGGGTGCTCACAACATGGTCAGGAGTTGCCTCACGGTCTGGAAAATGGCAGCTGGGCATGAGACCACAACATGTAGGAGCAGAATTAGACCATTCAACCCATTGAGTCTGCTCCATCATTGCATCATGGTCCTTACACTGGTCTGTAACTGTTGCCTTCATTGTACAAATTGATGCCTGTCTCCATGGTGATGGGAGCTGGTCTGAAACCAGTCAGTAGGAAACGTCGAAGTTGGCAGCACAGCAACAGGGTGCTACCCCAATGCAGCACCTTCCTACTTTACCAGCCTCACAACCTCCACTCTCACTAATGTCTCGTGAGAGTGAAGTAAGGGGAGACAGTGGCTGATTCTGTGAACACCTGTCTTCAGAGATGATAGTGCCATCAAGAAATTGTCAAGCAATCGGCTTCTATTCTGGCCAATCAGAAATGGGC